>NC_071669.1:46472500-46776250 GCF_028554725.1 Zeugodacus cucurbitae
TACGATTATTATGTGTAACTGTACCCGATGTTTATTTTAGCTTTAGCGTTGGCTTTTAATAATACACATACACATTCATACATAATCCTTATATAAATGGAAAAGAAAAAATCCGATACATGCAGTTATGGCCGGGCAATTATATAAAAAATTGATATATAGAATCGCAGGCGGCTATAATCACTACTAGTAGCTTGAATACCGAATCTGCACAAAGTGAATATCAATTACTTTTTAAATAAAGTATCACTTATCATTGCATGATGCAATAGCAAACAGCGAATTTATTACTAAAGTAATGGATATTTCTGATTTATAAGTGTTATTATATGTTCGATACATATGCAAAATCAATATCGAAAGTACTAGAGGTATTATAAATAAAATATTTAATTATATTATATATATTATTACAATAAAAAGTTAATAAACATTTTAATATATTGTTTTGAATTGATTTATCTAGATTAGGTTAGAATACCACTTAGGCGCTTTGAATAATATATGTTCATATGTACATACATTGTGGAAGCATATTAAAAAAATATTATCTACAATGAGTTCTCTCAATACGCCAGCTTTATACTTTCCAGTTATGACCCTATAGTCAAGTTATCAGACATTCATCTCCTGATCTAACTCTCTTTCTATCGAAATAATATATTAGGTTGGCTTTTTTGCTCTTTATTCAATGTTTTATAAAAAGTGTTACAGTGGTCGGATTTAGTTCAAATATGCGCCGTTTCGTTCGATAATTTGTTTCCCTCTAGACGGCAAATTCATAATAACCCCTTCGTAGAAGAGCCCCTCCTTATTTGCGAAGAACTCGGATAGCTACTTTTCACAAGCCTCTTTTGAGTTCAACTTTACACCACCAAGGGCGTTCGCCATGGACAAGAACAGGTGGTAATCACTTGGCGCTATGTCTGGGCTATATGGTGGATGCGATAAAACCTCCCATCCAAGCTCCCGTAGCTTCCGACGAGTCATCAACGAAGTGTGTGATCTGGCGTTGTCGTGGTGGAACACTACGTCCTTCCTGTTGGCCAATTCTGGACGCTTCTGGTCGATCGCCTGCTTCAAGCGGCCCAGTTGTTCGCAGTAGATGATAGATGGTCATATGGGAGCAGCTCATAGTCGATGATTCCCTTCCCAAACACACAGCAAAACCTTCCTAACCGTCAATACCGGCTTGGCCACCGTACGATTCACCGGCCTTCGACCACGACCGTTTTCGCTTGATATTGTCATATGTGATCCATTTTTTGTCGCCAGTCACCATCCGCTTCAAAAATGGGTCGAGTTCCTTTCGTTTTAGCAGCATATCACAGACGTTGATTCGGTACAGAAGGTTTTTTTGCGTCAACAATGAGGCATCCAAACATCAAACTTTTTTTGTACCCAGCCTTCTGCAGATGATATAAAATGATTTGGTGACTAACTCCCATCTGATGTGCGATGTCACGAGATGCCACATGCCGGTCTAACTCGATGTTTTCCAAGATTTGTTCGGTATTCGTCGTCACAGGTCTTCCGCCGGCTGGCTTATCCATGGTGTCGTTTTCACCCGCTCCGCCATTCCTCCGCAGTTCGTAGTGATAAAGTACCATCCTCCAAAACACCATGAATCTCTTAGAACGTTTCCCTAGCGGATTTGCAAAACTTTAAAATAGCTCGAATTTCTGCGTTAGTGAACTCCATGTTTAAACGTCTATAACTGTCGAACGCAATATCCAAAATAATCATGCATTGCGTCGTTTTGTAGTTTTTGTCAAGACCTTTCAAAGATGTATAGTATTGTCAGATACGAACTCTGTAGCGCTTTATACATAGCCGCGAAATTCAAACGACAAAAAGACTGAAATGAGATATTTGCCAACTAATATAATTTATAGGTGTGGTAGTTTTATTTTAATTTTTGACATATTTTATTTACTCAAAAGTTATTAAACATTTTCTTAAATATGGTTACTTTCAAAAACCCGCTCTTACTATTCTTCTTCTCTGTTCCAAGTAATTTCTCATTCACAACACTAGTGCAAAAAGCTCTATTATACTCATAACACGCGAGCCGTATGCCAGGAAATCTCATCACTCAAAATATTGACACATACGGTGACGAAATGTAATGTGTTCGGTCATAAGTTTATTATAACTTAGCTTTTGTTTTGCTTATTAGTCTTTTCTTTCTATTTTTTTCCAACTAAGTATCTTGAAGCTGGAAGTTGTGACGACTTTTGAGAGCACTCCAACACTTCGTTAAAATATAAATATTTGAAAAAAAAATTGAATTATAAATCATGTGGAGCGGGGTGCCAATACACAGAAATACAAATGGGCAAGAGCAAAAGGAAGCGCAATGTGTTGGCAGCCGGCAACTGCCTACAATTCATTACGGTATTAATGTCGCCACGTGTCATCTTGATAAATTGAGCGACAAGCTTGATTAAAAAACTTCAACGGAAACGGATGTTCAAACATGCACCGCATTTTGTCACCAACGAAATATTATTTGATAGGTGGATGGAGAGGGTTGAGAGCTGCTTTTGAGTACTGAAAAAGTTGTGTGAATATATGGTTCTTTAAGTGAGCGCGAAATGTGGCTCGATGGCATGGTTTTTTTGTAATAATAATCTTAAGGAGCTGCCATATTTATGAGTCGCAAATATATAGTTAATTCCTGGAGTTTTTTTTATAGAAAATATATGTTTGTGTGTATTTTATAAGCATATTTTAATTTTTTTCACACATAACCAGCATTATATACAAATATTTGTATTCAATATAAAGAACCATGCCACCTTTCTTATATTTCTTGTCTTAAATGTAGACTCTTGCCTGTATATGGATATATCGGTATATATATACATATGTATTCATAAATATATGCATGTCCATTAAAAACTGTCAGCGGCTCATTAAAACTCAAACTCGCCGAAATAACGTGACCGGTGACAGTTTGACCTGCTGTTGATTTCACTTTGATATCCGCCGCTGATCCTTATACTCAGCATATATGTATGAATGCCTGTGTTTTTCTGTCGTGTGTCCAACACATGTATGCTTAAAATAAATGCTTAAAAAGGTGGATGCGCATACATATATGTGTAATGTTAGTGAAAGTGGCCACCGTGTGTATGAGAACATCATTAGATAATGTTCGAAATGTCCATCACTTATGTCAGACAAGCGAGAAAATTTCGACAAATGCGGCTAAAATTTTCATTAGAATTCCGAAAAAAATTTCGTAGACATGTTCATCCAATTAGAGGAGACACATGTGTTTGTACCATATACATAGGTACCAGGCTACTTTGACCAGTGTCCATCAAAGTAGACGAGATAGACATTAAATATGCAGAAATTTAATTTGAGTTTTTTCGATATACTACACAACAAAAATACTACCTTTTCGTACTTTATTAAATTAACACATTTTTCTTTCAGCAAAAAAAGAAAAATGAGAAAATAAACGGTTAATCCTGTTTGCCGCATTTTAGACGCCTCCCACTCCATGTGATATTTTTATAGCATTCTCTTTTTTCGTACTCTCAATACAGACAGCATGAATTTCATTGAATTTTAATGAAAACAATGTGCACGCAAGGCGTTAACCCTATCGTACGCGCGCAAAAGTATGCTTCGAAATAAGGGTGTTTATTCACAACACAGCCGCTGCCAGGCAGCTCATTATTTAAGCCATTTTCTATTAAGCAAAACGTCAAAATACGCTATTAAACAAGCCATTATGGTTGAGTGAAAATCTCGACTTTCAACGCTGCCACTTTTGCAAGGGATGTTACCATACAACCGAAAATTACGACGTCTATTCCACGCGGCTCAGGTGTTTGTGTGAAAATTGTGACGCATTTGTTGTTGATTTGATAAACACGGCAATTTACAATGTACGAGCCATGGATATGCCCGCGTCGGGCGTTTGGTGGCGCTGAAAACCATTGTCTGCTTAATTCTGCTCTGCATTTGCATTTAATAGTCATTTATTGTTGTTGCTATTTAAATTTTAGCCATCTCTGTTAGGTCATAGCCGCATGAAGTGCACATAAAATTTACACTTTATAATAAAGTTTATTTTAACGGTACAACTTTCGAAGTGCATTATGCTTATTTATGCTGAAATCAAAAATCTATTAAAAAAAAATGGCGTCTCGGCCGCTTTCGTGACCTCTTAGTTACTCTGTTAGTTGTTTGTTAATGAAATGTTAGGAGCCCATAAAAACTAAGTGAAATTATGCTATTAACGGTTATGGGCGGATAAGTTGGGAAGTATTTTAGAAGATTTTGTGGTTCATTCTGTAGAGGTTGTGGAAGATATGAAGAAGAGGTTGTGGAGAAAGACTGAACTGATAATTTTTTTTGGTATATAATGCTAATCTCCGAAAGTACTTAATTTACCGATTCGAATGATAAATATAACTAACTATAGTATTAAAGTATTAAGAGTCGTGATGCTTTATAATCAAATTCCTTTTTCAATATCCAATCCTTTAGTATTCGAAATTAAAATGAATATATGTCACAGAGGGATAATTTTATTGTAGAAACTGTGCTTGCAAAATAAATGGTTCCTCAAAGTTCAATGTGGACCAACATCTGTAGATGATTCTTGCATTATAGATTGAAGGACGGGTCTGGTAATTATGATGAGTTAATTTTAATTGAAAGTCATCATTATAAGAATTCAAACTCGTTTCCACATAGTCTCTCATTTCTTTGTTCATATTTTTAATCTATTTAGGGCTTTTTAGCAGCTTAAATCTTTAATGTCAATATCTTCTTCTTGACTGGCGTAGACACCGCTTACGCGGTTATAGCCGAGCCCAAACAGCGCGCCACGCATCCCTCCTTCTGGCAGTTTGGCGCCAATTGGTTATTCCAAGCGAAGCCAGGTCCCTCTCCACCTGGTTCTTCCATCGGAGTGGAGGTCTCCCTCTTCCTCTGCTTCCACCAGCGGGTACTGCATCGAATACTTTCAGAGCTGGAGCACTTTCATCCATTCGGACAACATGACCTAGACAGCGTAGCCGCTGTTTTTTTATTCGCTGGACTATGTCTATGTCGTCGAATAACACATACAGCTCATCGTTCCATCGTCTGCGGTATTCGCCGTTGCCAATTCTTAAGGGACCATAAATCTTCCGCAAAACCTTTCTCTCGAAAACTCCTAGTGCCGTCTCATCGGATGTTGACATCGTCCACGCTTCTGCACCGTAAAGTAGGACGGGAATGATGAGAGACTTGTAGAGTTTGGTTTTTGTTCGTCGAGAGAGGGCTTTACTTCTCAATTGCCTACTTAGCCCATAGTAGCACCTGTTGGCAAGAGTGATTCTGCGTTGGATTTCCAGGCTGACATTGTTATTGGTGTTAATGCTGGTTCCCAGGTAGATCGAAATTATCTACAACTTCAAAGTTATGACTGTCAACAGTGACGTGGGAGCCAAGACGCGAATGCACTGACTGTTTGTTTGACGACAGGAGATATTTCGTCTTGTCCTCGTTCACCACCAGACCCATACGCTTCGCTTCCTTATCCAGTCTGGAGAAAGCAGAACTAACGGCGCGGGTGTTGTTTCCGATGATATCGATATCATCGGCGTACGCCAGTAGCTGTACACTCTTATAGAATATTGTACCTTCTCGATTTAGCTCTGCAGCTCGTATTATTTTCTCCAGCATCAGGTTAAAGAAATCACACGAGAGTGAGTCACCTTGTCTGAAACCTCGTCTGGTATCGAACGGCTCGGAGAGGTCCTTCCCGATCCTGACGGAGCTTTTGGTGTTGCTTAACGTCAGCTTACACAGCCGTATTAGTTTTGCGGGGAAACCAAATTCAGACATCGCGGCATAAAGGCAGCTCCTTTTCATGCTGTCGAAAGCAGCTTTAAAGTCGACAAAGAGATGGTGTGTGTCGATCCTATTTTCACGGGTCTTCTCCAAAATTTGGCGCATGGTGAATATCTGGTCTGTTGTTGATTTTCCAGGTCTAAAGCCACACTGATAAGGTCCAATCAGTTTGTTGATGGTGGGCTTTAGTCTTTCACACAATACGCTCGACAGAACCTTATACGCGATGTTGAGGAGGCTTATCCCACGGTAATTGGCGCAAATTGTGGGGTCTCCCTTTTTGTGTATTGGGCAGAGTACACTGAGATTCCAATCGTCAGGCATGCTTTCTTCCGACCATATTCTGCAAAGAAGCTGATGCAAGCACCTTATCAGCTCTTCGCCGCCGTATTTGAATAGCTCGGCCGGTAATCCATCGGCACCCGCCGCCTTATTGTTGTTCAAGCAGGTAATTGCTATTCGAATTTCTTCACGGTCGGGCAATGGAATATCTGCTCCATCGTCGTCGATTGGGGAATCGGGTTCGCCATCTCCTGGTGTTGTACTTTCACTGCCATTCAGCAGGCTGGAGAAGTGTTCCCTCCACAAACTCAGTATACTCTGGTCATCAATAACCAGATCACCTCTGGGGGTCCCACAGGAGTGCGCTCCGGTCTTGAAACCTTCAGTTAGTCGCCGGATCTTTTCGTAAAATTTTCGAGCATTACCCCTGTCGGCCAGCTTGTCAAGCTCTTCATACTCACGCATTTCGGCCTCTTTCTTTTTTTGTCTGCAAATGCGTCTCGCTTCCCTCTTCAGCTCTCGGTATCTTTCCCATCCCGCTCGTGTTGCGGTCGATCGCAACATTGCGAGGTAGGCAGTCTGTTCGATCCGGGGACAGCCAAGTAGCTTGATGGATTTTCTTATGCTGGAATCTAGTACTACAGACGACCATATTTCGGGCCCCGGCGAAGTCGATCAGCCTCAGACCGTTTGGTGATGTTTCGTCATGGAGGCTGAATTTTCCGACTGTTGTGCCAAAGACACCTTCTTTACCCACCCTAGCGTTGAAATCGCCAAGCACGATTTTTACATCGTGGCGGGGGCAGCGCTCATAGGTACGTTCTAGGCGCTCATAGAAGGTATCTTTGATCACTTCGTCCTTCTCTTCCGTTGGGGCGTTGGGACATCAACCAGCTGGGCAGAGGCACCTTCCCAATTAAGGGTCCGGACATTCCAGGTGCATGCCCTTATATCATTATCCTTTAAACGTTTGCAGTGGTCGTCATCAAAATTGGGGTCTCTCATCCGAGGCTGTTTTTTTCTTTTTCATTGGGGGGTGTTTTTATGTGGTGGGTCCCAAACCCTACGCACAACCGCATAGGCGGGTTTCGCCTTCTCACTTTAGCTCGCCTCCAAACGGATGTCTGTTGGCTACCCAGAGGATACTTGGTCTAAGACCGGAAGTCGTGAGCTGCTTGAGCCACATGTAAAAGAATCGTTCCTGGCCACTCCCAAGTGAATGACAATCAGAAACTTTCCTCACTTGCGTGAACTTCTACATATGACTCCATCCTCTTAAATATATTTGCAATATATTTTCTTAAAAAAAATGTCCAATTTTTAATATAACTTAATGCAATAAATTTTAATTAAAATCTTCAATTACTAGTCTTAATCAAAACTAATTGTGATTGACTTTTTCTAAATGTCTCTAAATCACATTTTAGAACTTTTCTTATTTTTTATCGGTAAAAAGATATTTGGGTCACTTCGTGATGGTATATCAATTTTAATTAACTGTTAAAAATATGTTGGCATTACTCAATTTAAAATGTGCTTGAAATAATTAAGAATCCCTGTTGTCAATGAAAATTTGCTGAAAATTAAAAAAAAATTAAACTGTCTTTGGCATTCAATTAGTAAAAGTCATTCTATTTTGTTTGGAGTTCAGTGGCCATAGATAAATTGAAGTGTCAATTTAATGTACACTTTTAAGGTAAGTCATTATCAACGTCTAAAGTCTAAAGGATTGCTTGCAAATCTTTTACTCGCTAATTGAAATGTATTCTGCAATTTTCTAAAATAATACGAAATGTTGAATTGGAAGTTGAATGGCTGTTCACTTAACATGTCAATTGTAATTAGAGATTTTAGTGGTTAGAAACTATCGTTTATCAAACACATTCATATGTTCAAAATATTTCGCGCAGATACTCTCATATATCCTTTCATGCGAGGGCAGTCCGATAAGCACTCATAATAAAATAACATAAATTTTGAAAAAAAATTTGTTTTATTTCTCAATATGGAAATATTTTAGCTAGAAACACTTGCCTCAGCGATGCTCCAACTTTTTAATCCTTCTGAAATAATCCGGTTACTGGAGATCTGCAAACAGAAATCTGTGGCGGACTCATTCCACACAAATTTCTGACCGGTGAGTAGCCTTTTTCTAGTTTGGAAACAAAAGGAAGTCGTATGGAACCAAAACTGAAGGATACCTTGGATGAGACAACAAGTTTGTAGAATAATTTAGCCATTTAGCGAAGACGGAAGTATAAGCCGGTACGTCGTGAAAGTTGAAACTGCCTTTTTTATGCTATCGGCAGATAGTATCGTATCTGACCAAATGGGCATTGTAGAAACCTGTAACGGTTTGACCTACTTCGTAGCATTTGTATGTGGCTTAACAGAAGCCGAGTTATAATGACTTTGAAATTCATTAAGCCAATCGAAAAAAGAAAAGTAGTGCCAACGTATACGATCGCGATCTCCCATCCTATCGAATCTCTTTGACTCTAAAAAATGTTTCTAAAATCTGCGAACACGGGGTAAAAACAAAACTACGTATCAGGCAGGGCTACGAATTTGATAGTATTCGTCAAAGAGAATGTCAATAAAATTAAGTACTTATCAGACCATACTCGTATATGCACATATGTCTATTAATTAGTAGTTTCGGCCATAACTTAGACTAGTCCGGTATTTAATCCAAATCTCTTGTTGATTGTCATGTCCACTTAAAATCAGTTGCCAATGAATTTTGCATAACAGTGGCTAATTGTAGACATTTCAGAGTTTAATAAATGGCTACTATGATATTTACATTGATAAGTAGTCTCTCTCTCAATTATCAACTGTCATTTCGAAGTTAATGAATTGAAAGAGATACACTTCGAATTATTTTAAGTGGATCTCATATGTGTTATTCATATAAAATAACTATTTTGAGAATTTCGAGCTTTTTTTCAACAAACTCACTCACCGGAAACCTATATTTCCGAAGCAATACAAACCTATATATACATATATGTATGTAAACCTATATGGTGCTCCAAGAGTGCCACTTGCTTCTTGCTCAAACACTCAAAGTAATATACATTACAACATACACTCACCCCCATTAATCAGTGCAAAGGAGCTGCTTACATGCAAAAAAAAAAAATAAGGAATACCAAATTACTGTACAACAACAGTGCGCTTGTTCGATGTGACGCAGCAGCCCTCATAACCGGCCCACCCACAACGTTTCCGACGGACGTTTCTTACTTACGCTATACCGGCCAGTACGGCAACACTGCATGTGGAGGAGACCACCCACATAGACGCACATCTCAAATTTAGTTGATCCATAATGATCGAATGCTGGCAGAGTTCGCTCGCCCCACACCTCTGCGGCGCAAACTCCCACCACACAATAGCAAAATATCAAATGCAATGGCAATAAACAAGTGAAAAATGCTAATCCCCCGAATGCCTGAGCACACACAAAATGTAAGCGATAGCGAGAATGAGCGAAAAAAATTGGCGAACAACAGCAACAAATGCTGACAAACAGTATATGAACATGGAATTGGCACAGCAACACATACATACATATATATATAGCTATGTACGCGTATGTGTGTACGAGTATTTGTTCTATTTCTTTTTCTCACCGATTAATTAGGAATATTACATTTCAAGTTGTTTCCTTTTTTCAACACGAACTCTTTGAGTCCAATTTTATTATATACTATATGCAAGCACTTCTATATCTAACGGAATTTATTAATGGTATGTAAAGCATTTGGATCCACATATTTAAAAATTAGGCCACCATCTTGGGTGGTCGCGCAAATTTGATTTAATTTTCCTAAAGGGTCTTTATAGCTTTTTAAGGCGCTTCGATTTACATTTCCCATTGCCAATGCATTACTCATACACTTGAAAAAATTGTAGTCGACTTTATAAATATTTGAAAGAAAATATATCTAGAGAATACTGCGAGATTAACTTTAATATGAGCTTTAATATATTTTTCTTAGAAATCCTGAACAATCATCTATAAAAAATGTATTTTGGGTTGAGTAAAATTACATAAGTTCATTTCAATATCTATGAAACTCAGCCATGTTTTACCTCACTTATGAAAATGTTTGCCAATCTTTATATTTCAACAATTCTTTATTGTAATCTTAATACTTCTTAAACCCTACACTACGACTGTTTTTCTGAAAACTAGAATTAATAACTCATTGTGAATGCACTATAATATATCTGACTTGTACCATGAAATTTAACAAGCGAAATTGTACAAAAGAAACAATGAACGAAAAGAGATAACTCTAGCTTCCAATAAGAGTTCTAAACCTCCAGAGTTACTAAGCGCAGCTTTTACTGTAATATGTACTATTTATAGGATAGTAAAATAAAGTCTGGGCTTAACTCCCTGTACATCAGTATGATACTCGAAAAGTAAATAAATTTATCCTATAAAACACCGATATGAGATCCAGCTTTGAGAGCAACAAACATGAGTGTTAAATTCAGGCAATAACTTCTCTCATGAAATAACTTAGAATGAAAGAGTCACCTCAGATGATTAATAAAATTAATTGAAATTGACAAGATTTCAGCCTTCAAGTATTAGGTTGACAAATATCTCCCTTCCGCTTTTGTGCTCTTTATTCAATGCTTTATAAAAAGTGTAACAGTGATAAGAATTAGTTCAAATATGCACCGTTTCGTTCGATAATCTGTTTTCCATCTAGACGGCAACTTCATAATACCCCCCTCGTAGAAGCCCTCCTCCTTATTTGCGAAGAATTCGGACAACCACTTTTCACAAGTCAGTCGCCAGTCACTATCCGCTTCAAAAATGGGTCGAGTTCGTTCTGTTACAGCATCTCAGGCGTTGATTAGGTCCAGAAGGTTTTTGTGCGTCGAATCATGCGGCACCCAAACATCAAACTTTTTTATGTATTCAGCCTTCGGCAGATGGTTTAAAATGGTTTGGTGACTAACTCCCATTTCCTGGCTGATGTCACGAGATGCCTATGCCGGTCTAACTCGATGTTTTCCATGATTTGATCGGTATTCGTCGTCACAAGTCTTCCGCCGGCTGGCTTATCCATGGTGTTGTTTCCACCCGGTCTAAATCGTCGAAACCCTTCCTAAATCTTAAGCGAAATTCAAATAGTAAGGAAAAGATAAATGAAAATGACAGATAGATATAGAGATAGAGATTGAGATAGAGATTGAGATAGAGATAGAAATAGAGATAGAGATAGAGGATAGAGATAGAGGATAGAGATAGAGATAGAGATAGAGATAGAGATAGAGATAGAGATAGAGATAGAGATAGAGATAGAGATAGAGATAGAGATAGAGATAGAGATAGAGATAGAGATAGAGATAGAGATAGAGATAGAGATAGAGATAGAGATAGAGATAGAGATAGAGATAGAGATAGAGATAGAGATAGAGATAGAGATAGAGATAGAGATAGAGATAGAGATAGAGATAGAGATAGAGATAGAGATAGAGATAGAGATAGAGATAGAGATAGAGATAGAGATAGAGATAGAGATAGAGATAGAGATAGAGATAGAGATAGAGATAGAGATAGAGATAGAGATAGAGATAGAGATAGAGATAGAGATAGAGATAGAGATAGAGATAGAGATAGAGATAGAGATAGAGATAGAGATAGAGATAGAGATAGAGATAGAGATAGAGATAGAGATAGAGATAGAGATAGAGATAGAGATAGAGATAGAGATAGAGATAGAGATAGAGATAGAGATAGAGATAGAGATAGAGATTGAGATTGAGATTGAAAGCATTTCATCTACAAAACCTCAAGATCTGTTCCAGTCAACGCTAATGACTACCGTAACTCTCACATTATACTGGCCCGGACTCATACAAGCTAACAGCACTACAACCTTACTTTAAAGATTTCCGAAGCATAATTTTATTACTATGATCAGGAACTTATTTTCACGTTCCAGTACAAATTATTTTCTCAGTAACCAGTATTTCTCCCGGTGCATACATCCATGCAATGCCACAAAAAGTGTATCTACAGGCACATTTGAACCTGCAAACCACATTCACTGCCGCCCATGCAATTTGGCAGCGCCGGTGCATAGTCCACTAAGTCTGCAGTTGCAACACCTGTTACCCCACCACTTGTCCTATCTGTGCCTACGCTAACTTGCCACACTCATTAGTCGTGCGTAGCATATTCCCTAATGTCCGGCGCAATTCAATCTAACGAGGTGTTTAGCATGAAATGATATGATAATCATAATTCCAGTCGCGCATTGCAAATTTGTTGTTGCATTTGCAACAATAGCAACTGGCATTTGGAGGTATGCATGCAACCAAGTATTGTATGTGTGTTGTTGTTGTTGTCGCAGCTAGTGCTTTGTTGTGCGCCGATGAGAAATGCTCAGCTATTAAGCGGCCAAGTAAACTCCACCCGTGAGGCAGGGACGCATGCGCAGGCGGCGAAGAAAAGCACAGTGCGCCGTTGAAGGCGTGTGGAGTTGACTTTGACTGTGGTTGTGGTGTGGCGATTGCGACGACGGCGCGTCGACAATGTTGGACCTCCAATGTTGAATTGTGGCACGATCATGTTGTTGATAGTGTTTGTTGTTAAAGTTGCAACGTTGCAGCTAATGTTCATTATGGCAATCGCAATTGTTGCCGATATAAATTACAGTTTTATGCAATGCCAGCTATGCGTCTATGTATGTACTTATGTGTGTGTGTTGTGTGGGTGTTTGCTTGCGATTTGTAGTTGTAGATAGTACTACGATACAAGTGGCCGGTTGCTAATATTTTACGTTTACCTTACAAAAACACAAGGCAAAGTGCAGTTGGAGACAACAAATGAGGCATGTGTTGCGCAGAGGTGCAGAGCGTTGCAAGCACTTTATCAATGAATGCATTTTTTCAGCGCATGACATTTATCTGAGTGTTTTTGTTGTGTTGGCGATTTTCTTTGGACTTTGAGCTCTTTATACACATACATATATATATGCAAAGGAAGCGGGCCAACAGCGAAGTGACAATAAATAAATAAATTATTAATACACACATAAATAACATTCTTTAACTTAGCATAAACAAAGACAGCAATTTGTAGTTGTTCTTGCTGTTTTGTTGCACATGCTACTGTTGCTTCGGTTGCATAATGCATCGCAATCGATTTGAGTAAATTATCCAACTCGCTACTTGCCGCTCAGCTCATGCCCTGTCCTTTGTAGGTGTTGAAATTGGAGTAGCCGGCGGCAGGCATTTAATTGCCAATCGTTGGCATAGCGAAAGCGCTTCTGGTTTAATTAGTATGCGAATCAGTGGTTGGCAGAGTTTTGCATATTTCCCTAGCATTCTGCATAGTAAGAAAATAAACATTTTAAATTAGATAGAAAGCGGCAAAACGCCAAGCAAATATGCGTAAGAATAATAAGTACATACATATATAAATGGAATATAAGAAAAGAATAAATGTATTGAAAATTCTTCAGAAATGTGTCATAAGTTGCTGTAGGTAAGTTAATGACTTATTAATTACAAAGTCAAAAAAATAAATATTTTATGGTCAAGAGTGACCTTTATTGATTGAAATCAACTTAACAACTAACTCTAATTTACAATTAAACATATTCTTAATATTGCCTAAATCTACCTGCGGCAGCAATTTTGGTTAACGTTATGGCGGATGTTGGTTTCTGGTTACTTTCGCTTATGCGGCGCATGGCGGATGTTGTTCCCAATTGTTTGATTCTGCTGACTAAACGTCTCGAATATTTCCTATTGGGTGATAGTTGACGTCGGCAGTTATTAGTTTACTTGCAATATTTCTGGTGTTAACTGGTATATGTAAGTATATATAAACACAATAGGAGAATTTGTAAAATCTCAATTTTTTGGAATTGCGTTGCTACAGTTCTGAAAATGCGATAATATTTTGCAGCAATTACAGTATACTCTCGAAAAGTCTTCTTAGTAAATAAACTCTCCTACTTGATCCACTGGTTTAAAAATGAAAACAATGCAAATCAGGTGTCAGACTTTTTGAATTGTCGTACAAAAATGGTCAGAAAATATATTGCAAAAGGAAAAAACAAAAGAATATTCAAGATTTTTTCTCTTCATAGTAAATACATATGTATGTATGTAAATGTAAATATGTTTTTCATGTAAATCCATATGTTTTATTGAAGCAAATAAATGAATGAATTTTTTAAGTTTCAAAATGCATTTAATATTATAAAAACAGATAATTTATGTATATATTTGGAAAAGTAAATTATTCAAAAAAGTAAATTACCCAAAATACCAATCGATTTACTTTTCGAGAGTATACTGTATTAGGGTAATTTCATAATGCCACTGTCATAGTAACTCTCGCCTCTATTAGTAACTCACATGCTGCTCTTGAGGCCAATTTCCACCAACAAAATCATTCATTGACGTTGTCACTTTTCATTACCATAAGCCTTCTGTTTCAGAAATGAATCGAATATTATGCGACTCAGTAGCGATTCGCAGATGGAAATTTAGTTTTTTTCTATAACTCGTATGACACCCATGCATCGAGCTTTATTCTGTATCCAACCTTGACTTTTTTGGGCAATCGAAATAATGCTTACATAACGGTCGGACTCGACGATTTTCATTACGTTATCGATATTTTCGGCAATTGGCCTTCCAGAGTGTGGCGCTTCAAAATTACAAGAACGGAATCGACGGGACAGGGCCATGCCTTTTCTTTCGGTAGGTAGGATAATATTAGGTTGGCAAATATCTCCCTTCCGCCTTTTTGTTTTTTGAATTTCGCGGATATGTATAAAGCGCAACAGAGGTCGTATCTGGCAATACTATACATCTTTCAAAGGACTTGCCATAACCTAAAAAACGACGCTATGCATGATTAGTTTGGATATTGCGTTCAACAGTTATAGACGTGTAAACATGGAGTTCAATTCGCGCTATTTTAAAGTTTTCCTTCGTTAAAGGCAAATCCGCTAGAGAAACGTTCCGTGAGATTAATGGTGTTTTGGGGTATGGTACTCTATCACTTGGAAACATCGAGTTAGACCCGCAATGTCGCATCTCGTGACATCGCCCAGGAGAGGGGAGTTAGTCACCAATCCATTTTAAACCATCTACAGAATGGCTGGATACACAAAAAAGCTGGATGTTTGGGTGCCGCATGATTTGACACAACAAACTCCCGGACCGAATCAACGCCTGTGATATGCTGCTGAAACGGAACGAACTCGACCCATTTTTGAAACGGATGGAGACCAAAAATGGATCACATACGACAATATCAAGCGAAAACCAAGCTGGGATTGACGATCAGAAAGGTTTTGCTGTGTGTTTCGTAGGATTGGAATGGAATCATCCACTGTGAGCTCCCATGTGGTCAGACGCTTAATTCTACCATCTTCGCAAATAAGGAGGGTGCTTCTACGAAGGGGGTATTATGAAGTTATATGGAAACAGATTATCGAACGTAACACTTTTTATAAAGCATTGAAGAAAAAAAAGGTGGAAGGGATATAATTGTCAACCTCATATATTAGTTAGTGTCTGGGTTATCTAATGGTAGAACTCAAAAACAATTGATATTCATCCTTTGAATAAAGTTATTGAAATACGAAAATTTCAAAGAGACTTCAAAACAATTATTAGAAATTATATTATTAGGGATATTAGGATCCGGACAAAAACATTCGATTCGATTTTATAAATAATATTTATAATATATCTGAAGTAGTTTGAGAAGTTGGATATCTTTTCCAGTCATACTCCTAAACTATTTACAGAACACAATCGATAGTTCCATGAACGGCATAGAGAAATACCTTTAATTCTAACAAAGATTGTTCTATATTCTTCTTAAAGAAAATATAACTATGCTCTAGGAGATTTTTGCAGCCGCCCTAGACGGTCCTATATACTTTTAGAATACTATTAGATAAGACTAATACATAATTATGAGATATTTCCTAATAAATATAAAATATAAAAAATATGTACAAATAAATATTAAATTTACTAACATCTCCATCAATTGAAATCCTTTAAACTTCAGTCTTCCCCACTCCACTCAAAATATTTTCTGCCAATAAAAATTAAGCAGACTAATTAAGTTCATTGAACTACACCAGGCTTTGAGAGTACAAATATGAGCTCATCTGTCTATGAAGTCCTCTGAATCATATCACATAGAGACTGTAATGAAATAATTAACTCGACGTTTTTGCATTATGGTTTTATACTCCGTCTATTTTTTGTTCAGCACACAACTATGCCATATGTGCTAAGCATCTACATATGAATATGTGTGTGCAAAACAAGTGTGGAAATAAAATTTTTTGGCATTGCAAACAACAGTCGCTGCGACAACAATGGCAAAATCCAAACATGACAAACAGGAAATGAAGCTACAACGGAAATGCCGAACAAACAAAAATCAACGAAAAATATTATTTTCTGAATTTGTGCTGCACATAACGGCGCTTGCCAATGCATGTGGCAATAGAAGTGCAATGGGAGGTGGCTAAATGCTGAGTGGCTGATGGTGAGTGCAATGGAAAACTTTTACAAAAATATATGCATAATTACAACAACAAATGTGCACTCACACACAAAAAAGAATTTTTGTTTATGGAAAACAAAGAAAATACTCTCTCTTCGTTTTGTTTTGTAGTGTGTATTATCCTTGGAACATTTTTGTGCTGTTCAAAAGCATACATTTATATGTAGATATGTGGTAGCGCCATTGTGGGTGGTGCCTTTTAGAACAAAGCTCGTACGGAAATACAATTGAAATGCTGTGCCACAAGTACCATGTGTGTGTGTGTGTAGCTCTAATACAAAATTAACAAAATCTTTATGAAATTTGTTTTGTTTCGCAAAAATATGATATATGCTTATTTACATTATTAATGTGTAGATATGTGTGTGTGTTTTTGTGGATTTCGCAAATGATTTTTTTTTTTTAATTTCCATAACAAGTAAGGAAGAACTAAATTAGGGTGCTTTAAAATGTATAGTTATAATATCGCAAATTCATAGATAAAGAAGATATAAGCTCAAACCGACACTGAAAGTAGTAATATTATAAATATAGGGCTAGAAGAAGTATTGATCCGATTTAATCCATTTTGAGCAACAGATCGCTTAGTTATCATGAAAATGTGTTCAATAAATTTTATTAAAATATCATAGATATTGCCCTATATTGTTGTCCCTAGACAATGAGGTCATCATATTCGCTGGCAACAACTCATGGATTTCAACTCATCTTGTCAACCTTAATATAGATAACTCTAAATATATCTCGATTAGTTTTTAAAACAACCGTTAAGTGAATCAAACTCTTCTATTCAGATGTAAATGTTGTGAGGGTATAAAAATCATACAAACTAATTTCGTAATTATAATTTTTGTATTTTTGCAAAAATACTTGCATTTCTCGTAAACATTTTCTTTTTGGATGCCGATGCAATTACAACTACTACACAACTTTTGTGAACTATACATACCTTCATATATGTGTATATTTAGATATACATACGAAGTAAAATGCATACAAAAAGCTGGGACATTTACAAAGCGCAGACATTTTTGTTTTCGTTTCCCATTGAATTTATAGAACAGTGTGAAACTCCTTTTTCGTATTACATATCACATGCTTGCTAATCATACATACGAATGAAACACATGATTGATATAGACTACAGTGAATTATTCATAGGCATAGGGTGCTACTATTTATAATTCGGTTGAGATCAGGTGTATTAAAATCAAATCTACTATACATTGGTTAAAGTGTATGAAACTTCTACAAAAATAGAATCTTAGGATTTAGATATTGAAGAATCGGGAGTTCAAAATACAGAGTGTTTCTTACAAGTCCGAACGACGGATTTGATACTTATGGCTGAGCTCTTGAAATACAATACTTGCTCAAAAAACTGATATTTCTAACTGGTATTATAGATATCCTCTTGATTCCATTTTATGAGTGTTTTATAAAATTCAAATAACGGTTAAAGTGTATATTCACAAAATCAAGGTATTACTGTAAAAATACAAATGTCATTTGTGTTAGCCCCTTTCTGCTCACATCTCCGCCATTGACAATTTTTGTGATTCTATTGTCTTTTACTGTGCATACACCCACATATATGTACATATATTATAATGTGTTTGTGAACGATAAACAATGCCAAAAATTTTAATTCATTAACTCATTAAAATTACTCGTAAGCAAACACAAAAAACCAAAACCGTCAAAAAGCAACCAAAACAGACGAGTGGAAGTGCAGAACGGGTCATGTGTGTACATATGTGAGAGCTTACATACATTTTTAAACACAGCTTACTTTGCTTATAAAGGAGCAGAAGAGACAGTATGCACTTAATGACGGGGTGAGGCGTCGACTCTCCGCGTTAACAAAAGGAAAAATGCTGCAAAGTTTGCCATTCGTGGGATTCCAAGCGGGTGTTAAGTGGCTGAGCTTAAGTTTCAAGTACATACTCACATATTTGTTTTGCAATTTAAATTTCGACATGAGTTTATTAATTAGATGCATCTTGCACTTTAAGTATTTTACAGTTATTTTCACTTTTTTTTTAATTTAATTTTTGGCTCAATTCTTAGTTGACATTTTAGAATAATTTAAAAATAAATAAGTACACACAAAGACAATTTATGGAATAGAAAAATCAAAATTAAAAGGATTCAATATGAGAAAACGTATGTTTAATCCTAAGCTCACTAATATATGGTTAATTCTAAGATGTTCTAGAACGTAAAACTTAAAAGTGAGTGCAGCGACAGATAATACTGAGGAGTGTTGTCATGTTGGCAGTTATCGGGCATTTTGTTTACGTGGACCCAACTGTAATGACGAAGGATAACAGGACTTGGGAAATAAAAAGATATATAGTTGTGTATACAACATATATTAAATAAAATAAAATTTGTGTCAGCATTTAACATTACAAGAGAAACTCTCTATCTCAATCATTTTGAGATGATATTCTACTAATGAAGATTTATGTAATATTTTTGGTTTTTATTTAAAAATCGTACTTTTTCTGCAATTAAGAACATTAAATATTTTCTTAAATTACTAACGGGTGATTTTTTTGAGGTTAGGATTTTCATGCATTAGTATTTGACAGATCACGTGGGATTTCAGACATGGTGTCAAAGAGAAAGATGCTCAGTATGCTTTGACATTTCATCATGAATAGACTTACTAACGAGCAACGCTTGCAAATCATTGAATTTTATTACCAAAATCAGTGTTCGGTTCGAAATGTGTTTCGCGCTTTACGTCCGATTTATGGTCTACATAATCGACCAAGTGAGCAAACAATTAATGCGATTGTGACCAAGTTTCGCACTCAGTTTACTTTATTGGACATTAAACCAACCACACGAATGCGTACAGTGCGTACAGAAGAGAATATTGCGTCTGTTTCTGAGAGTGTGGCTGAAGACCGTGAAATGTCGATTCGTCGCCGTTCGCAGCAATTGGGTTTGTGTTATTCGACCACATGGAAGATTTTACGCAAAGATCTTGGTGTAAAACCGTATAAAATACAGCTCGTGCAAGAACTGAAGCCGAACGATCTGCCACAACGTCGAATTTTCAGTGAATGGGCCCTAGAAAAGTTGGCAGAAAATCTGCTTTTTTATCGACAAATTTTGTTCAGCGATGAGGCTCATTTCTGGTTGAATGGCTACGTAAATAAGCAAAATTGCCGCATTTGGGGTGAAGAGCAACCAGAAGCCGTTCAAGAACTGCCCATGCATCCCGAAAAATGCACTGTTTGGTGTGGTTTGTACGCTGGTGGAATCATTGGACCGTATTTTTTCAAAGATGCTGTTGGACGCAACGTTACGGTGAATGGCGATCGCTATCGTTCGATGCTAACAAACTTTTTGTTGCCAAAAATGGAAGAACTGAACTTGGTTGACATGTGGTTTCAACAAGATGGCGCTACATGCCACACAGCTCGCGATTCTATGGCCATTTTGAGGGAAAACTTCGGAGAACAATTCATCTCAAGAAATGGACCCGTAAGTTGGCCACCAAGATCATGCGATTTAACGCCTTTAGACTATTTTTTGTGGGGCTACGTCAAGTCTAAAGTCTACAGAAATAAGCCAGCAACTATTCCAGCTTTGGAAGACAACATTTCCGAAGAAATTCGGGCTATTCCGGCCGAAATGCTCGAAAAAGTTGCCCAAAATTGGACTTTCCGAATGGACCACCTAAGACGCAGCCGCGGTCAACATTTAAATGAAATTATCTTCAAAAAGTAAATGTCATGAACCAATCTAACGTTTCAAATAAAGAACCGATGAGATTTTGCAAATTTTATGCGTTTTTTTTTTTAAAAAAGTTATCAAGCTCTTAAAAAATCACCCTTTATAAGACGATATAGGATTTACCTCTCTTAAATTCAGTAGGGATATATGTAATTATTTTATTTAATGTGGCCTCATAATTAATTACCATTTTTATGGCGTATTTTTCGACAATATTTCGGATTTTGTAGCTGTTTGTGTTGACCAAGTTTACAAAAAAAGTCCTTGCGGTGACAATCATAAGTCTTTGTAGATTCATCTAAAATCAATCGGATAAGAGAAATTAGTTTTATAAATAGATATTCCTGGGCCGGAAGGAAGCTTTTTCTTTTTTCAAAAATTAACCAAATGGCGTCCTCAGGAAATGTCGGGAAAAAATCGACAGTTAATTGATCTTCAAAAATAGAAATTTTTGAATAAACAAAAAGGCTTCGATCCAGCGTAGGATTATTATGTATTCTAAAAGCTATATAAATCATTAAAATCTACTACGGTTTTCGAGTAACAGTTGTCTGTCACCAGTTCAAAAAACATAGTTTTAAGAAAAACGCATTTAAAGTTTCAGACTAGCGTGTAGGAGTGCCCGACCGCTCTTTGATATTTGTAGAATAACTCGAAAAATATTTATCCGATCAACTTTAAATTTTCAGAGAGTACTTTTAAGATATTACACTTAACGAAAACGCAAAAAAACAAAAAATTAATAATTTGAAAATCCTGACTACCCTACCCTACTTCACCCCTTAAGGACCTTTCGATAGATGGGGATTCTTGTATTTGAATTTATGGGTCCTAACATGTCATAATTATGTTGTAGAAGCGTGGACGATGTCGACATTAAGAGTTTCCGAGTAAAAGGTTTGGCGGAAATATAGAGTAAGTTTGGGTATTGTGATATGGGTATAAGTTTTTCTACAATTATTAAAAATTTCATAAACTAATACTTACAAAAATTATGCAATACTATTCCTTGCTTCATTGCGCAATATATCTCAAAGGGATATTTCGGTATCTCAAGTACTTTGAAAGATAACTCAATTAAAGTATAGATGGTCGAAAAAGCGACTTCGCCAAAATGTATGGGTAATGTGATATACTATATCAGGTAAAGTGATATACTATATCATATGTGACGAAATCTTGGCGTTGCTCCATAAAATCACTTTCCTGGAAAATATTTTTATCAAAGGGGTAGATACCAGTGCATTTGAACACATTAATTGCTATCTGTGCCGTTTGAACTTTCAGATAAGCCTTTGAAAACAGCTCAACTACATCAAATTCTGTCACCTTTCGGCCTTGCTCTCGCTTAAATCGTCTTATTTCGTCATTGTAATATGTTTTAAGAGGACCCATAAATGTTTTATCTAAGGCCTTATCCAAAACATCAACAATTCGCGTATGACTGTAGAGGCCATCTAAAATAAGCAAGATTGGGTTCTCTTTTGATGGATTAATGAATCGCAAAAAGTGATCAAACCACGCGGTAAATATTGGTATTTGTATCCATTGTCATATGTGACAAGCAGAATCGGAACCAGGGTGAGCATGTTTCATTAAAAGCGGAGAGGGATTTTTTCTTGGAAAAATGAAAAATGGTAGAAAAAGGCTCCTCCTGCGCTCATGCAGCTTATAACTGTTATGAGAGATCCTCTTTCTGCTGAAGTCATGCAACCAATTTGCCGTTTGCCTTTTGTTGCTAAAATTTTTGGCTGCTTACTTTGCACGATAGACACTCCTGTCTCATCAACATTCCATATTCTAGTTGCAGAAATTTTATGCTTCTCAAACTCTTGCTCCAATAAATTATAGAACTTGCTCACATTTTCCACATTGAACCCTTTTATTCTCTCGATTGAGGTACCTGTGGCAGTGCGTAAGCTTATTTCCGTTTTATGTCTATTTAGAAAGCTACGCAACCAATCTCTTCCGGCGCATTCCTTGATTATGGAAAATGGGTTCTCAATATTATTTCTCTTTGCTAATTGAAATGCAAGCGAACGCACATCACTTCGAGTGAGCCCCCAAAACTTTGCCTCCATTTCTCTCAAATATCTTACCAGCTCTAATTCAACATCTCGGTTAAAAACCGGCCTACGTCCCAATGGAATAGCTAATATTTCGTCGATTGTTTTATCGCTGCGGGCAGCTCTTTGCAAGGTTGCAAATAGGACACCATACGTTTTCGATGCCAGAAGTATTCCCATTTTTTCGGCTCTTACAGCCTGTATGGCTTTTTTCATGTTTTCTGCATTCCACTTACGAATTTCCCCTTTCTTCAACATTGCGAAAAACTATAATTTAAGAAGAGTATTACTTTTACCTACAAGATACGTTGTGTGATATTATGTTTGTTTAATATGATATACTATATCACAATGGACAACATTGACTATATCACATTAGCCAAACTCGAGTTTGAAATAATAAAATGTTTGTTTCACAAAAAAAAAATTTATTTGGGCTAAAAATTACCTGAATTATGGTTAATTATATTAACGAAAGATCAAGAAAAAATTACTAGAATTCTAAAATATGAATTAAACTCGGAATAATCCTTTGTCGAAACGCGCGTTGAAATATTGGTGACCGCACTATTATAAACTTTTTGGCACACTGAGAGCAAACGAAGCGTTCAGTAGGACGCGCAGCTTTGCAGCAACAGTTTTTTACAGTTACCTTTGTATTCTCGGAAAGATTCATGTCAAAACATGAATAGTTTACGAAATATGCGGGCATATCACATTGCACACCCATATCACAATACCCAAACTTACTCTATGGTCCTTTGAAAATTGTCAACAGCGAATACCACATACGATATCTATGCCATCAGTTTTATTGAGATAACTTAAATAACTTTTGATCTGATTAAGGTTTACAAGAGGGTCATGTTCATAGATTTTATACATATTTCTGTTATCCTTTATAGGAGTTATGTAGTTTCTGGATAAAATCGACACTATTTTATAGACATCTACCCATTTGAATATAAAACGAATTTGGTAAAAAAGTGATTAAGGACTAATGTATATGGTTAGATACATTCAATTTGACAGTTAATAAAAGATAATAAGCTTACATCTAGACGAATCCAAAAGTCATACCTCAGCAAGTGCTTAACCGATCCTAACTTATTATATTTCTTAATATTCATTTGTATTACATTATTATGTCATGACCGAATTCGGAGAAGGAATATCATGCGAATAGTTTAGTTCACAATAAATATTAAAGAAGATTATTTAAATATCCCTTTCCAACTTGTTGTAATCAAAATCATTCTAATTGGCAACCTACGTAAATTGTGCGTATATGCAACAAACATATACATATGTACATTTGTATGAACCATACTTAAGTAACGGGTTAACAGCAGTCACTTGTCCACAAAGTGTGAGACGATTTTCGGCTGCACCTTGCACCTGCCAGTTCGCTGTTCTGAATTGACTTTTGGTAATTTGTGGTCTACACATTATGTGGCTGCCATACAAGCAAACACACACACACATACACACAAATGCAATAATAAATACGTAGGTGAGTGTGTGTGTGTGGTTGCATGTTAGATACAACGTCCAGGAACATGTTGAACAGCAGGACGACATGCTCAGGCGTCAGTGACATGGCCGAAAACAAGCTAACCAAAGCAATTGCCACAACTAAAAGGACAAACAACAATTACAACAACAAAAGCTAAAGCATAGCATATTATCATTAGCAACAAAATGTTGCATTATTGCCAACAACAACAACAACAATGCCTTAGTTGACAATAATGACAAACAAAGTGACTGCAATTGTAAAACAGTGTCAAAGCACTTTAGGGCGTCGATGCTGCAATTTCAACACCGATGTACAACACATACACATACATAAATACATACATAAAATACATGGTTGCATGTTGGTGTAGGCATAGTCATGTTTCAAGCTCAGCTTTGTTGTAGTCTAGACAAATGTCGAAGTCGAAAATCAATTACACATTACGCACACCTGTGAGCACACACACACATGTACTCATATGATATATATGTATGAGAGCAACAACAACTAAATTGCACCACCTACAGCAATTTCAAGCATTATATATGTATGTTTGTATGTGTGAGTGCGTGTGTTTGTTGCTTTCGGACATTTTGGTCGCCGATTGTAGTCATGCGGACGGACAGAGCCTACTGACATGACGTACAAATGCGCAACATAACGGTAATGCACTTTGTGCATTTGTGTTAACAAGTTGTAGCTCATTATGTGTAAACACAGACAACCCGCAAGAACCCACACTCAACAAACTGGTAGGCCACTTCAAAGCCCACATAATGTATGTGTGTTTTTTTTGTTTGTATATGCATATGTTAATATATATGTATGTATATATATATATATGTAAGCGTGAAATTGCGTTAAATGCATAAAGATTGCATATCTGTCGCACAGCCAACAAGTTTTCGTTCATTTATACAAACACATACAAGGACACAGGCTCAATTAGAACACTAAATACAAATAATATGAAAAATTAATAAAAAAAATATAAAGAAAATATTTTATTATCAAATTATTTAATTAACAACCGGAATAAACAACAAAATTCAAAATTCTAGATCTTTTAAAAATCATAGGTTCTCTAAAATATAATTTTTCTACCATCTAATGGCATTTTTATCGCATGCTAGATATTTTTAAAAATTCTTGGCAAACTGTTGCATACATTTAGGCTGTCAGAAACATGGAATGACAACATTATTTTTGAACAGTAGATGTACGCCAAAGCTACCTATCCATTTCAATAGATATTAAACAATTTTAGTACAGCGCCCTCTGTTTGTCTACTTTAATTTAATACTGAAACCTTTTTCACTGCTATCGAATACATTAATCATTATCTGGAGAGATTAATTTTGATTTTAGAATATTAAATTTTGTTTGAAAACTAAAAGGTATTCAAATCTGTAATATAAATATAATATTATTAATGAATAGTTTTAGGTATCCTGATTATTGAAGCACCTAAATCATTCAACACAGTCTCCTTTTTTAGTTTATTTTGTGTAAAAGAATTACCAACTGCAACGAAATTGCGTTACGCAACGAAATCCCGTCACGAAAACTCCCACAAAAAATGTCGATATGGAAACCTTTGAATGATCCAGTTTGGTCCAGTTTATTTAGTGTGTTCAACGGAAAATCTATTAGTGCCTGACATCATGGATAAATGAAGGGAATGGAGCCGTTAATAATTACAATGAATATTAAACGATCCGTTGCAATTATGACATAGCGTATCGGAGCTGCATTTTTATACTCTCGCAACATGTTGCACAGAGTATTATAGTTTTGTTCACATAACGGTTGTTTGTGTCACCAAGAAAAAAAGAGTTAGAAATGGGGTTATATATATATAAATGATCAGGATGACGAGTGGAGTTGAAATCCGGATGTCTGTCCGTCCGTCCGTCCGTGCAAGCGATAACTTGAGTAAAAATTTAGATATCTTAATGAAATTTGGAACACACATTCACATTATTTGTATATATCTCGCAAACCAATGAAGCTATATAAACCAAACTTTCTGCAGTCGACTCTCTTACGTACCCCACCACACACCATGAAATCGGATAATAACCACGCCCACCTCCCATACAAAGGTTAGGTTGAAAATTACTAAAAGTCACTTACTAGCGAAAAACGTCAGAAACACTAAATTTCACATAAGAAATGGCAGATGGAAGCTGCACTCAGATTTTTTTACAAAATGGAAAATGGGCGTGGCGTCGCCCACTTATGGGTCAAAAACCATATCTCACGAACTACTCGACCGATTTCAATGAAACTTGGTTCGTAATAGTTTCCTTACCTCCCAATAATATGTCGTGAAAATAGGCCACTTCGCTTCACCTACTTCCTATATACCAGAACTTTGAAGACGATCTGAATCGTTTACTTTACAATATATAAAATAAGCACTAGTGAAGATATCGGTGCAGAACTTTGCACAAATACTATGTTAATAGTGTGGCAGCCCCATTCTAAAAATCGCCGAAATCGGGCCATATGTTTTCAAGGCCCCTTATATCGAACATGAGGACCTCGGTGCTTCTAACCTAATATTAGGGTTTCCAACTTTCAATGGACTTTATACCAAATATATGACAAATATGTGGGTCAAATTGTGTATTATATAATATTAATTATGTTAAATAAATAAATTGCGAGAGTATAAAACGTTCGAACTTAGCCCTACCTTACTTGTTTTTATTAAATCAGTTATAAAATATCAAGCGGACTTGTCAATAATAGTAATTTAATAATTCTCTCCGCCGTAGGCATAAGCAAAATAAACGAACTTTCAGACAAACGGATCACATTTCTCCCTTTTTCGTAATTTTTCTTGATGATACTGCAAGAATTTTAATCTATAATATTCAAGTTAAGTAAAGAATAAAAATTGTCGCTTGAAAGATATTGTTTTATGTTTAAAAACCCTGGATAATTTTTAGTTCGCACTTCTTTTGGGTCATTTTGAAATGAGACCTGTATACATATATGTATGGGTATATTTATAAAAACAAATTTACATATATCACCTATTTATATTGAAATAAGACCACTTGTATGCATTTTTCGGCTAACATATTATAATACATTTATATATGCTCGTACATACTATAAATTATGATATTTTTAATTCAACGCTTTATATGAATGAATCTATTAAAAACTGGCGCTCAACGGAAGTCGAAGGTGACGACAAATTCGGTATTTTAAATTTCAAACCAAAATTCAACCGGTTCCAAGCAATATACCTACATATATACAAGTACATATGTACAATATGTATGTATGTATGTATATATAAGAGCAAACATACATACCTCTGAATAACATAACAATAATAAAGCGTCAAATGTAGATAAAATGCTGATATGGCCTACAAGCTGTTGCACCAACTGATAAGACGACGGAATCGTAAGAAAAAATGTGAGCTCGCAAACGACAACAACAACAATAGTAACATGTGAATTATTATAGCAGAAATGCGCGAGATGTTTTACTGAAAATATCAGTTGTTTTCAAGTCGTCGTCGTCGGATGTGTGCCAGCGGAATAAATACAGAGCTGTTCTTTTTAGAAAACTCAGCGCTTTCGGTGATTTTTTAATTAGTGCTAAAAAAAAATTAAAAAAAAAATGCTATCATTAACTAAGAAATGTATTTTTCATCTACAAAGTCGCGTGCGGTTGTGAGGTGGAGGTGGCAGAACGATTGTAGGCCCCACTGTAGGCGGTTTTTTTAATATAAACACAAGTGTTTTACTAGCAGCTATTAAACAAAAAATGTGTTTTAAATATATACGTGTCAAAATATATACAAACGTGACAAGTACTGCTTAATTTAAAGTTTTTTCATAAATAACAATATTTACGATCGAGTTTTTCAGTTTGCATATTATTCAGGTATATAAGTGATAATAACATAGGTACGCGCAGAAAACTTAATGTATATAATTCTGTCAAGTTCGCAATCCTTGAACGCTATTCTTAGACACTATGTAATTCAATATCATCTATGTGGCACTTAGTATCATACTTCTGAATAGACAAGTTATCAACGGTCTTATCTTTACACTTGTAACAATAGATATCGGTTAACATCAATGTGTGACAGTCGTCGTTTAAGGTAGTTGCCAAAACCACTCAGTTTTCAAAATTTGTTCCTCTAATGATATAGTTAGATCAGATTTGCATCCGTGCAACACTTTCTCTGACTACTTTGACAACTTAGAAGATGTTTATGGCTTTTCTTTATTATCCAAATTAAGTATTTCTTTCGTTTCGAAATTTAGTTAATGGACAATCGGTATTTTTCGTAGCCATTAACTTGTAAGATTCCGTATAATATACTCAATTCTCGATACAAATTGATCCATTCCCATTCAAAGTCGGTATCTAAGCATTTCCTCCGATGAACTATATGCATCACAATATGTACATATACATATTTGTAATAAAACAAGTTAAGGCTAAGTTCGGATGCAACCGAACCTTTTGTACTTTCGCAATTCATTGATATAGTTTTATTAAGATAACACATAATTTAACCCATATATTCGGCATAGGTTAGGTTAGTCTGGTGGACCAACAGGCCCCGCATAGGCCAGTTATGGTCCATAGCGATACCAGATGGAGTCCCGTCACGTATTCCCTGAGTAGTAGTCATCTGATAGGATGCCAACGCTTAGCGCGATATATTCGGCATAAAGTCTAACAAAATAACGAAAATCGTAATATATAGTAGTGAGGCCTGAAGTAATTCCAGAACCGATTTCACTAATTTTCACCACAAAAGTACACTATATCCAAGACTATATGATCACTAAATTTTCTAAGATATCTCACATATTAACCAATACAGGCGGTATAAAACAAATCGGAATTTCGATAATCCGAATATAAGTTAACCTTTTTTGTTAAAGAGGCACACTTTACCGATATTTTCGGTAAAACATTACCCTTACACTCTGAGTTCTTCATGTTTGATATCCGGGGCATTGAAAAGTTATAGTCCGAGTTCGACAATTTTTCCACAAGTGATGTCACAGCTCAAATACACTATTTAAGCAAAGTTTTATTCCGCTATCTGCATTGGTTCCTAATGTGTATATTATAAAGTGAAGGAATCAGGTTGAATTCAAAATTGAGGTATATGAGGAGTAGGCGTGAATGTGAACCTATCACGCATATTTTTCATCCGTTATCAGGGTGTCAAGGAAATATTATATACCGAATTTCATTGAAAACGGTCGAGTAGTTCCTGAGATATGGTTTTTGACCCATAAGTGAGCGACGCCACGCCAATTTCCATTTTTTTTAATTCTGGGTCTAACAGTCCATCAAAACATTTTTTGTCATTTTTGTTGTAGAAATTATCTTAAATATCATTATGTCATTTACATGGTCCAAATAAGAATACCCAAATGAAGTTAAATTAAGTATAGATAAGAAGTTTAACTGTGTAGATTTTTGTCATATATAAATTGGTTATTAGTTGCTAACGAAGACTCATACATTGGGTATGTTAGCGTCAAGTCCGCATAGGTATAGTTTTAACCCTATTACAAAGTTCAAAAATCGTGCCAGAATTAATCAAGTTTTGCGACTCAAGCTGATCAATTAGAGAGTGATATTCTCCACATTCTCAGTAGTACAGTATCAAGTTATCCCCTCAGGTACAGATGTACCTCATTTCTTATACTTGTATATAACCTACAAGTGTCTATATACACCACATCTAATACAAAAGTAAATTTTATTGCCCATCAACATAATTCAGGCCCACTGTGCGGCGCGCGCAATTCTACTTTCTCACTTTTTCCGCACCCACTTTCGTGAGTGAATGCTCTGAATGCTCTCTCCTAGCACAAGTGATGGGGCTGCATACATATTCATTTTTCACTTCAATCAACTTTATTACTTTCTTTGTTTGATTCTGACATTTTCTAGTAAAGAGCATCGCTAACTAACTGCTACAACATATTGAATTTTCAGCGAGAAGTGATAAAAGTTTAATGGAAATACTAAAATCTGTTAACTTGTGAAACTGTGTTATAAAACAAAAACAACACGCAAAACGAGCACAACCGAGTCTAATCAACCGTTTACCCCAATTGTTATTGATTGTTATTGTTATTGGACATTGCCTTCACGGCGCGCTGCGGCCTCTTGTTATCACTAGGCCTTTCGTGTGCGCGTTTGTCGATTGTCGTGACATTTTGCAACGTTCGTGCCGTCTCTGCCTCCGCTTCCGCCGCCGGTTCATTCACTCTTTTGTGTGCAAATTCTTGATTTATTGTTGCGCGAATTCCAAAGTTCTAAGTATGTGCGTTTATTCCCGTTTAGATTTACTCAATTCGCTCAATTATACCAGCTGTCATCAGCATTGTGCTTAAGTGAAATTAGTGGTAGCGGTAATCAAAACAAAAAGCGTATAAACACTGATAAACATATAAGCGGTCATTTGACATACATACATACACATAATAAAATAAGTGCAGTGCAGCAATCCGGTTTAGCGCAGAAATCATACAAAAATGTCGGCTAGTGTGGAGAGCGCCATCTATATGTCACATTTGGAGCTACGCTCGGACCATAAGCTTTATTCACGTTTACGCGAGCTTTACGATTTCTATCGCAATCAGTTCGGTGATGAACCGGAGTTCTTTGTCCGCATGCCTGGACGGTAGGTGGTGCAGTGGCAGTAGTGCATGAGACAATACACAAGAAGAAATAGTTGTTTGCTTATTTTTACCAATTATTACACTGTACAGCATTCGGCTGGGTATTGAAGCAAAACTTACCGGGAGATTGAGTCAGCAGTAAAATATACGCTCGTTCTTCGATTTTCGAAATTAACTTCCAAAATCGTAATATTTGAATTCGAAGTTCGAAAAAAGTTTATTAAAAAATAACATTTAATAATCTAAATCCAAAATATGAATACAATCTAAATTTTCTTCTTAATTCAATGATGTCTAAAATAATAGGATATGATAGAAGTTGTTATGGGATGTTCGAAAAAAGAAAAAGCTTAATTTCGAAAAATGCTGGTCCAGTTTTTAAAAACCATCCATTCTCTCGGTATCCACAGTTATTTAATTTCAGTATAAATCTTCCAGGAAAAAACACTTAACTGAAAAATTATATATCCTTGAAATAGAAGAGATATGCATACAAATACAAGTTTCTAGAAATTGTGGCAGTATTTTTTGAAATATGAAATTTTTATTTTTTTATTTCAAAGATTCAACTTCGACCTCAAATATAATCTGTCATATAAGCTTGATCAAAAAATGAAATGTTATACACGATTTGAATAAAAAGAAAAGGTTGATTATGCCCACATTTTACTTTTTTAGTAACTTACATATGTATTATAATTAATAATGGCTAAATTTCGAAATTCGAAGGTGAATATTTTGATTGTGAAGGCTAACTTCGAAAAACGAAGAACACAATTCTTTTACTTATGACTCAATCAAAATGTATATTTGTTCCTGTCGTTTAGTGTTATTATTTTTGATTAATTTTAAGACCGCAGGTGACCAATAAAACTATATAATACTCGGCTTGGTGTTGGACCAAACCAATTTATTTCGAGCATTGAGTCATAAGTAAAAATGTAAATTCTCCGTTTTTCAATGTTGCCTCCAAAAGCGAATATTTGTGTTCGAATTTCGAAAATAAAGTTTTGAAAGACATTATTAAAAAATCGAAACTATATAAATCATGTACCTCTCCCTCTTATTTCAAAAGTGTATAAAGTTATTAGGTTAAATTTATATCAGATACTATAAGGACTGAAAATAGGATCTTCGATATATTTCTTCGAAATATGGGGTTGTGTTCTCTACAATTCGGTGGTGGTCTTAAGGTGGACTATAATTTGTGAATTCTAAGAAAAGGTGGTCATCTAGTTTTAGACCGTTAGTCTTCTTACTTATTTACTGTAACAGTTTAGTTATTTAACTGTTAAATTAAAACATTCTTGACATCAAATGATCTTCTCACATTTGGATTTTATGACCTTTCTATTCCTAATGTCAAACAAACTTAAATTTAACTTAGCTGGGTATTCTTTCTGTCAAAAAATAATTGAAATGTCTCGTACTAAAGTCTGAAGTATGAAAGTTGGCCACTTTATTCAACTTGTTTGAAGCACTTAAGTTACTTAACAGTTGTGAAAGTCCGCAATCTCTATTAGACAGCGCTTTGTCGGCTTTTAATGTGATTTATCTACGAATTTTTATGACAGATTTATCATTGTTTAAAGCCAAAATTTGATGGCTTTTGCGGTTGAAACTTATAAAGTTAAAGCAATGTGAAATTATTCCCAAGAATTCGTAGGATTACTTCAGAGGAATTAGAGCTCACCACTGTAGGCAAATTCAATCTGTCAATCAATACATAGAGTTAATATCCCATTACTGCTAATAGCAATCTATATACCAAATATTACTTGTCGATAATATATCGTAATTAGAGTCTTAAGGTTGTGAATTATCAGTGAAATTGCTGATTATATGAATAACTTAACTAGTTTCAGAAGATTTTACCTCAGTCTTAAATATCTTATGATGGCTCCACGATAATACTGGGCTACTTTTATCCCCTAAGGAGTAGTTTTTTTTTTTGGAATTTCGACGACAGTATCCAGCCATTACGGCTATTAAATAATTCGAGTAGGGTTGTGAGACCTTGAAGAAAAAGAATGTGATTGTCTATTGAGTCTACATGTTGGTAGTTTAATACAGTAAAATAACGGAAAGCTCTAGATCCATTTCAGGTTCAAACGATTTATTAAATCGTTTATGAAATTAAGGGACATTGAATGTCTAGTATAATAATTTCTTTCCTCTACCAAAATACAGCGTCAACATAATCGGCGAGCATGTGGACTATTGTGGCTACCCCGTCTTACCAATGGCAATTGATCAGTGCATTCTGTTGGCGGTCGGACACAATGCGGAAAACTCATTTCTACAACTGCGTAACGTGGAAACAAAGCGTTATGAGAACTTTAAATGCGATTTGAACGCGCTCAGGTAGGCAGGAATGCAATATTTCCACTACTTTCATTATTTCTTTTGAAAACACACACAGCATTGACTTGCCGCAAACTGGTGGACCGAAATGGTATAATTACTATCTGTGCGGTGTGAAGGGCATCTACGAGCAAATCCAACAGGAGAACAACAATGAACCGCTACGGCCCATCGGCATGAATATCGCGTTGAGTGGCAACATACCGCCCGCTTCCGGTTTGAGCAGCTCCAGCGCGCTGGTGAGTGCCGCTGTGTTGGCTACTGCCTACGTGCACCAGCTGCCCTTGGAACGCAAACAGTTGGCCGCCATATCGGCGCGTTGCGAACGCTACATTGGCACACAGGGTGGCGGCATGGATCAGGCCATCGCCTACCTGGCCAAAGCTGGTTGCGCACAATTCATTGAATTCCATCCCGAGCTGAATGCCACACCCATACAGCTACCGGCTGGTGTGTGCTTTATTGTGGCCAACAGTTTGGCGGCAAAGAACAAAGCGGCCTCGTCGGATTTCAATGAACGCGTAGTGGAATGCCGGCTGGCTGCGCGCATTATTGCCAAGCATATGCAGTTCAGCAACTGGCGTGGCATGCTACGCTTTGTGCAGTTGCAAGAGGCGCTGCACTGCACGCTCGGCGAACTGGAAAAACTAGTGTTGAAATGGCTGCCAAAGGATATTTACACGCGCGAAGAGCTGTGTACGCGCGAGTTGGAGGTCGGCGCTGAGGAATTCGAGAGGGAATTTCTCACAGTCAACACGCGGCACATGACACAATTCAAGCTGAAACAACGCGCCCTACATGTCATACAAGGTGCGTGAAGATGCAGGGGATGAGGGGGAAAACAATGGTTGTGTGTTGCAAGTAATTGCTAATCTCTGCTTCTGCTTCAACTTATTTCAGAGTCACTGCGTGTGGCGAAATTTCGCGAAATATGCGAGCGCCAACACACCAACAAACCGCATTACATCTGCAATGGCGTGAACGGAAAGTCAAATGGCAACGGCATTAATGATGCCACAAAGCACTTTACGCTGCTGTCACAATTGATGCGTCAATCACACCAAAGTCTTAAGGAGCTCTACGAGTGCTCGCACACCTATCTGGATCGTTTGATTGGCTTATCCGATGAGGCGGGTGTGGGCGCTAGGCTCACCGGTGCAGGGTAAGGCGATTACTTCCGCTGCATTACTACTAATAGACCAACTCACAACACATACAGATTTACATAATTCCATTTCCCTTAATCAATTTCTTTCCTTTTTTCTTAATTTCTTTCATTTTTCCCTTAACCTTCAGTTGGGGTGGCTGCGTTGTCGCCTGCTGTGACTCTCTGGAATCGTCAAAGCAATACATAGAAATGCTTAAAGCCCAGTACTTTAAGCTGCTGCCACAGGAGTTACTCGAGCGGTATGGTGCTAATGATTTCGATGATGTGGTGTTCGCGACATTTCCGGGAAACGGCGCAGAAATCTTTAAACTCAATTGTGCGGCTTGTTAATTGGCAAGCGCGTGGGTTTCTATTGGAGACAATTGCCAAATCTTGCTAGTAAAATATATATGTATATACACAAGTTTTTTATATAATCTTCTCTCATGTAGGGTGAACAACTAAAAGTTTAATAAATCGTACCCAAATCTTTATTTCTACTTTACAAGAAATAATCAAATGCATTTTTTATACATAAGTATGTTTAAACAGTATTGAACTTAATAGAAGAAAGGATGTACATATATTGTTAAACAATTGAATAAACTTATTCGAAAGTCAATGACAGTATTTGGATTTTTTATTTGTACATAAGATAAGAAAGTAAGTATTCTATAAATTGTTCAATTATGCATTTACAGCTTTTTTAGCCGTAAGCCACGAGAAAGAAAATTTAAAATAAATTTTTAAACCCCAATTCAAACAGCTTAACTAAGTCAATTAGTTGAGATTCCTAAGAAGTTAAATGACTTGGTTTGATTGTTGTGGTTGTAGAAAATAGTCCATAAATAATTTTAAAGTATACTGTTTAATTCGCAGTTCTTGACCCAGTCAAAACCCGGATATTATGTGTAGGTACTTGACTGACTAAACTGACTCAATATATGTTCGTTAGTTCATTAAAATTTATTTCAATTAGTTGCGACAATTAATTTGTTAATAATTAGGTATGGTGATCAAACATACTCTATTTAAGGGATTATATACAGTTAGGATTTTCAACAAATGTGTTTTTTTGCGTTTCTTAATATATATATATATATATATATCTGAGTATACACACACAAAATTTGAAGTCGATCCGACGAATATTTTCGAAGTTATAGACACATTAGTGAAAAAAATTTCCCACATGTAAAGTGCTTTCAAAACTTTAAACTTGTTTTTCTCGAAACAGTGTTTTCAAAGTCGGTGAGCAAGATTTCTCAGAAACGGCTGAAAAGATCGGTCTGAATTTTTGCACAAGCTTCTTAACTATATTTTTTAGTACTTAATCGATAGATTTCCCCATCTGATGAAAATTTATTAATTTTTTAAACAATTAAAGACCCGAATTTTGGTCGAAAATCGAACCGTTTGCTTTGAGTAGCCGCCATTTTGTCGAAAATTTTTTTTTGCTAATTCCTTCGATCAATCACTAGATTATTTATTATATTAATGAAATTTATTTGGTTTTTGCATTTTAGATATTCCAGTCCAAAGATATCGTGCTCACCGCAAGAGGCCTTTTTTTGCGGACATCTGCAAAATTGGCAATATAAACGTTCCCGATAATTATTTTTGGCAATAAAATATATGTGAATATAGTTTAAGGTAGTAATAATATACATGCAAAGTTTCAAATCAATAAACCAAATAGTTTGCTTAGAAAAAATTCTTGAAAAATGCCTTTTCGACCTCCTAACTGTATATAACCCCTTCATTTAACTATTTGAGGTTAGGTTAATGAGGTACGATATGTTAATTGACTCGTAAATTTTGTTAAAACATAACAATTTAAGTTAATTAAGATTATTAAGATATATTAATAAACTCATCGAGGTTGGTGTTCAAACATTGGAGATTTAGTTAATTCGCTGAGACAGTTAAACGTTAATTTACTCACCAAACGATCGTAATATTTGAAGGTTCATTAGTTCACCAAAATTTAGGCCAATTAGCTCAAACAATCAATTTGTTAAATGACTCATTGGGTATGGTGTTCAAACATACTCTTGTAGTTTCATTATTTTTGAGTCTATTAAAATGTTAATTGACTCATCATGTTTGGTATTCATAGCTAATAGCTATTAACCGGTCTCTGCTCGATTAAAACGCTTATTAAGTTCGATTTACCATACAAAATAAAAATCTACATTAATTTTGCATGAATTTTTTGATAAAAAAAAGCTACCGTAGATGTCGCTTCTAAAAATATCAATCAGCTGATGAAACTTACCAGCTTCTTATGAAAGGCAAAAACAAAAATGTATAACAGGCAGTGTAAAAGGCAAAAAAAGGTTTCTCAATAAAAATTTTGATTGATCAATTAATTTGGCGTAAAAACGCTATAAGGCAATTAAGTTTTGATGTTTAAACAGACTTGATTTAGGTTAAACAGTTAACGTTTGAATAAATTTGTTATTGATTAAAATTGAAGTAGCGAGCAACTATTGTTTTGCATATATATTAAATACTAATTGAATAATTAATTCAATGGAGAAAAACTAAATTTGTTAAAATTCTCTTTATTCAAACTTTTATTGTCAGTACCGTACATATATGTAAAGAGCTTTTGTGTACACAACAACACCTACATATCTAGTCTAGCAGGAATATTCGATAAGTATTGAAATATGTATAGACATACGTACATATATACATATATGACCTTTTCAACATTGTTATCTGTGGTTCAGCGTCAAACTGATTTCAAGGTTATGATACAGATTTTCAAACCGCATAGAACACGAGTAACAAGTACATGTTTAATTTAACAAGTACATGCTCAATTTATTGCTAACCCATGAACACTTAACATCACTCACAGGTAATGTAACAATTTGATTGTCTGGAAGCAATACCTCTAACCTTGTAGGAAATGAATTTGAATAAATAATAAATTAGAATTGACATGAGTTCGAATTTATATAGCCCTGCCAAAAAACTAAAAATTTCTTGGAATAGCATGAAAGTTATTATTGTTGGAAGTACAGACATCCGAATATATATAATTACAAATACGGTCTTTGTCGCAGACTTGCATTTTATTTTCAAGTCGATTCAAATTCAATTCAAATTTATTGTATATTTTTTAGCAGAGGACGGTTAATTGAACAATTAGCTCTTGTGTGAAAAGGCTATAACAAGTTGCGTGAGTATAAAAAGTTAGAATTCCAACTTTAATCCACTTTCTTATGTATATCATAGATATTTATATAGAAATCATAAAAATTTTATATAAACACCTCGAGACATATTATTTCCCACAGGGATTTATTGTCATTGTATATAATTTGCTTTTTATTGTGTATATGATATTTTATATCACGTAATACTCAACGCCTGAAGTTAAACATCAACGAAGGACTCAACTTAGGTTTCAACAACATGAGACACTTGAATTATCATTAAATTCAGTAGAATATTTTTTTTTTACATTTTCGGGAACGAACGTAATGTGAGCTTTTGTATTTGGATACTTTGAGACAATGAGGTTGCTACAATTAAATCTGAGGGGTTTTGTTGGGTAATAAATATCTTCAAAAATTCGACGTTTTTTTTTTGAATAATATAACTGAAATTAATTAACACGTTGACTGCCAACTACGAGATAACTCGTAGGTCCTTCCAGGAAGCCAACTACGAGTTATCTCTTACTACCTAAAACTACCACTTTTTGTGAAGCTACGAGTAAAACCGTACTATAATAGTGTTAGTATCGATAAATGGCTTCTGGGAAAATAAAAAAATTTTGGGTTTGGCTTCCGTGAGCTTTTTTTTATTAAAAAAAAAATTATGGAAAAATTAACTCAAATACAATAAATAAAGCAATATATTATTGTTTGTGGTGGTTTTTAAAACAATTTTCCAAACAAAGGGCTGGCTTCTCTGAACAGGCTGGACAGAAGTAACGCGTTTCTCGGCGTTTTTTTTTTCTTGGGTACACACACGACATGGCTTTGTCGGACGCTGTTTTTTTTTTAATTTTTATTTTAATTTTTTTAAAAACTATAAAACAAAATACTATAGAAAGCAAAAATGATGTTTTTTTTTTAGGAAAAAAGGACCTACCTACTACGAGATAATTCGTAGCGTTCTTTCCCAGACGCCAACTACGAGATAACTCGTAGGTCCTTTTCTCATCAAAAAACATCATTTTTGATAATTGATGATACCAATGATCTAGAAATAGAGTTTTTAGTAATATAATGTGAAAAAATCAAAATGTCATTTTTGGACAGTTTTCAGAAAATGGCCTTGGCAGTCAACGTGTTAACCAAAAAATAATACTTAGTTAGAGTATTTATTATGAAAAAAATTTAAAAAATTAAGTCCCACAGTCTCCAATTCCTACCCTAGCATATAGTTATTTAAATTGAATAATTAGACAATTTTGACATTTTACATTTAATATCTAAACCTTACCACTATGGTGAATAACTTATTAAATTTGATATTTTGAAGGTTGATTGACAGCTGCTGCTAACAGTTTAATTTGATAGTCAGTTCAATTATAGTAGATTTTACTGAGTTATTGAAGATAACACAGAATGAAGCCGCTCAAACTGTCAAAGTTGACACTGAAAAGGAAACCAAAAAGTCGAAATTTGTATTAAAAATTATTTAAAATTTTTCGATAACAATTAAATGACTAATTCAGTTTGTATAATTGTTTCGAATGAATTATTTAATTTTTATATAATTCTAAATATTTATAGTATGTAAATGTAAAAATCTTCTACTCTGAATTTATTTTTGCTCATATAAATATATTTTGGCATTTTGATGAATTTCACCCACGCACTCAGACGATTATAAATGTATATATTTATGTATGTATGTATGTATGTATATATGTACAGATATATTCCTCGTTGTTAAGCTGTGACTGACCGTACTATATATATACCTACCTACATATGTATTAAAGAACGCTTTGTCCATCTGAAAAGTCATGACCTTTTACAAATGATATTTCAGAGAATTTTCTAATGGTGTGTGCTCACATATATTTAACTACAAAGGTACCCACGTAATTGCTACAATTTATAACAGGTTGTTGGGCGTTATGAAAAAAAAAATATTGCAAACACACAAAGCATTTCATCTATCACAGGTATTTACATACATACCAATGTTGAAAGTATTTTTGACGATAAATTTTGTTAGCAAATATGCTGGAAGGTGCGATACAAAACTACCTTCCACTATGGCACAATATATTTGATACCTTGCAGTATCATCGTAGCTGTTTGTATCCTTGGTTCTACTGAAGATTAAGCCTTAGCAACATATGTCCTGAACCTACGTCCTGAATTGACTCACATTGAAATTTAATTACATGTATTCTTATACATATATGCTTACATGTAGTCTTATACATATATCTCTATATTATGTATCAAGATATTGTGACCACTCCTTTGGTAAGTGTTCTGTCGTGCTTTCCTTGGCGTTGCTTAAAAATGCATTAAGCTAATGCAGTTTTGACACATCATAACTGTTTATTAGTGGCAGGTAACGTAAACACCATGAATAGTTTAAAAATATTAGTGCAATGAGAAAATAGAGAATCTGGGTTAAATGTACTATACAGAGGTAGTCAAAATTATTTACACATCGGACGTTTTTTTACATGTTTCACAGAAAAATCTTTCGCTTGTTGTTGTTGTTGGCGCAGGGTAACAAAATGCTATGTTGTTGTAAACCTTGATCTATTCCCGAGAGAATGAAGTCGGTTTGGCTAGAATAGCTAGAAATATGGCGGAGAGATAAGCAAATGAACTGAAGACTCGGAGTAGTCAAAAGTATTTACACACATTTTTTTTGTGTCAAAAGTATTTATACACGGCGATTTAGCCTTTATCCTTGGATTTGGTTTGAGCAAAAGTAGTAATTTGATTCTATTGCATTCTTAACAACCTAACTCAGCCTTAAAATATAAAAATTGGTAAATAAAATATCGAAAACAAAGGAATTATCGATTATAACTAGATTGGAGACTGTTACTAAGTTTAAGACTCGGGTTTAGGCTTCGGAGTTAGTTAAAATTTATAGAATTTGATGGAATACTGTTTATAATGTTATTAAAAAGAAGGAAACGAAGTATTGCAAAGACAATTTAAAGATAATTGGGCGGAAACCTGTGATAACTCAAAGAGAATACAGAAGATTAGTAGGTACTGTCATACAAAATCCCACAATTAGTCTTCTTAATATTGCAGCATCATCGAATCAGCATATTGCATGAACAGCCAATGATGCTACACTGCTAAGGACATTTAAAAATAGTAACATAAATACATACGTTGTGCATAAAGTTGACCACTTCCGAAATCAAAAAAGCTTTATTTCCGAAACCAAAAAAGCGATATGCCTCTCATTTGCCTTAAAGTGCATCCTAAAGCCTGTCGTGGACAGATAAGGCTGATTTTTTGTTCCAGGGCTTCTTTAGTAAACGCTTTATGCATTTACCACGTGAGAAGAAGAATAATGCAGCTTAGACACTAAATAGAGTCGGGAGTGATAATTTTTGATTTTTTTGTATTCTTTGAGAAATTTTCCTTACTTCTGTTTTGGAGATTTGGTACTAATTTAGTGACCCTAAATCATCCGGATATATCAGAATTCACATGACCATGCCATTGTAGTGGTCCGTCGGCCTTTTCCAACTATTGACTACATTTTATAACAGGATAATGCTCCATTTCATGAAGGATTTTTACCTTCAAAACCTCCGCACAGCCCTGACCAAAACTTTAGTCAAAATGATTGGTCTTTCGTTAAATATCAGAGGGCAATTGATATAATAACCGAAAACGCCGAAATTACCGACATTTGGTCTAAATTAACTGTTAACTTAGCGCACAATTGTGTTGAATCAATTCGGACCATAAAGCAGGCTGGTATTGACGCCAATGGTAATGTAACCCATTATGAATTTATCGCCTTAGAATAGGAATTTATACTGAACATTAAAATGTTATAGTTATCATTAAATAAGAACAGGATAATAGAGTTCATGTTGTGTGTAAATACTTTTGACTACTCCGAGTCTTCAGTTCATTTGCTTATTTCTCCGCCATATTTCTAGCTATTCTAGCCAAACCGACTTCATTCTCTCGGGAATAGATCAACAACATAGCATTTTGTTACCCTGCGCCAACAACAACAACAAGCGAAAGCTTTTTCTGTGAAACATGTAAAAAAACGTCCGATGTGTAAATAATTTTGACTACCTCTGTATTTGTATATAAATATACATATATACAATATGTCAACATTTTTGTTGTATATGACACTTTACAGTTCTAGTAACTAAACTGTTGTTGATAGCCTTTTATCAAAAGAAGATTATATATTAATATCGATATATTGAAATACTGAGCGCCTTACATCCATAAATATAGGAAACGTCTTAACCACGTTTTTAAGAAATGTATAATCACCTAGAATGATAGCTGTCAAGTAAGTAAGTAAATATGAAACAGGAATACATCAACACCGAAATGACTCTTAGACTTAGATACTTTTTTTTATTAAAAATTATAGTTTCGCACAGATCATTCATTTCTAGTTTAACCCCTACCTAAATAATCAAAAAATTGCGACACAAATAAGCACAAATCTTTAAGACTTCTTCAAGAAAATAATTATTCTTGAGTAGTTTGAATGACAAAGACAATGAATGAAATAAACTTTTTTGAACTAAAGATGAGGTCTAATATACCGTCAAGGATTATTGCTTAAGTAACGGTATTTGGTACTCTTTGGCTCCTCTCGTCTACAGCAATTCGGTAGTGTTATAAGGCACTCATGATGGTGCAAAAAGTCTTTGCTTTATTGGAAAGAACTTTAGATCACTGCACCGAATAAAAAGAGTGTCCGTCAACCGACAACCAAGGTTCTGTTAAATTTTTGTATCCAATAGACTTCTTTTTACAGTTGTACATAAGGTAAATGTACATTCAATATTTGCGGTCTTTTTTGCTAAAAAATGTTTACAAATTTGGTCCACACAAGAACGAGTGTCTATGAATCAATTGATGTCTTAATTTTTGGTAAAACCAGATTTACGATCGTTGAAGACCAACCTTCGTGACAGAAATACACTCGTTGGCTTGCTATCGTTTTTAATATGGAGTATTCTCAATCCAAGCTTTGCCAAAACATAATGCATACCAATCAATAAATTTAAGAGCATTCTGAGTACGATAAAAGTTATGTATACCTTGAGAGAAACGAGGATCATATAATCCAAAAGATGTAGAAAATTCTGATTTAGTGCATACTTATTTAAAATGAAAGAAAACTGCTGCAATCGACTATACAAAGAGCAGAGAAAAGCAAGAAGAAAATTTTCAGTCACATTATGTCAAAGTACAAAAGTAGATATCCTAATTAGAATATTGTTAGAACAAAGCTTGTATATTGGCCAGAACTGAATCAAATCCTTAGAATCAGATAAAATGTTGCCAAGCACCATTACAGGCTATATTTTCTATGAAAACTTTTTCTATTAATAAACTATACTTAGGTTGTAAATCTCCAAAACTTGTTTTATATTTTTGTTTATTGGAATTGAACTTCAGTTGAAAGAGGTCAAGCAAACAAATACAATTTCAGAATGCTTTTCAGTGAAAAACTGCAAATAGTTGTTGAGCTAATTACAACAAAACAACAACAAGAGTTAAGTTATCAGAATTTCAGGCGAACTGCATTTTGGATTATGCTTCACAAGTAACAAAACCGCTCAGTGAACTAACATTTCGCTGGAATTGTTTGTATAACATTGTATATATATTTGCACTTATTGCACAAACCACAAAATGCACTTATTTACACATACATATGTTTATTTGCATAGTACACACTGTAAATACATACGCACTTCCATACAATAGCTGACTTCTATTGTGTCGCGTATACGCCACGTTGCACACGAAACGCTGTTCACTGAACATTGTCGCTTAAAATCGCCTAAAAGTTTTCTGCGTGAAAGAGCATATTTATAATTTATTGCGCACATTTTGTGTAACATAAATAAATTATGTCCTTTTGGTGTCAGCCAAACTAGTTATCTACCGCAACCACAGAAGTCACATTGGGTCAGTTGCTGGTCAGCAGGGCGTATGCGTGCTGGCCAAACAAAAACAGCAGGTGTTGAGTGAAAATGTGTGTGTTAGTTTGCACATTTGCTGCTGGGCAATTGATTTCACACTGTGTTTTCGCATTTACATTTCCGCCCAAACGTCAATTTAAAACACTTTTGGGGTTTGAAATTTTCTATTTGTTTGTACTTTAATCCCATTCGAACTAAACAATGGGGCTTAAGTTTGGCGCAAACCTGTAACATGGTAGCATATTTATTGGATTTTGTTCAACTTGGGGGTTGTGCACTCTTGTGTATTAAAAAAAATTATTTTTGAAGTTTTTATTGCAGTAAAGTGCAAAAAAAATTTAACATTTTAGTTTAACCGATTTTTTACAGGAACTTAAATTAATTTAAACAAATAGGGCCTCGCTAAGTTCGCTTGTGACCGAACATTTTATACTCTCGCAATTTATTTATTTAATTTTATTAATATAATGCACAATTTGACCCACATATTCGTCATATACATATATGGTATAAAGTCCATTTCGACGATTTTTAGAAAGGGAGTGCCACACTATAAATGCAGTATTTGAGCAAAGTTTTGTTCCGATATCTTCACTAGTGCCTACTTTATATATTGTAAAGTGAACGATTCAGATCGACTTCAAAGTTCTGGTATATAAGAAATAGGCGTGGGTGTGAACCGAATTTCACTGAAATTGGTCGAGTAGTTTCGGAGATATGGTTTTTTACCCATAAGTGAGCGGAGCCACGCCTATTTCCCAAAAAAAATTACATCCGGATATGCACGTTCCTAGTGCGATCCTTTGTACGCAATTTCACTTTTATAACTTTATTTATGACTTAGTTATACCACTTTATATGTCTTCTGTTTCCACCATTTTGTGGGCGTCGTAATGGTCCGGTTTCGCCCATTTTCAATACCAATACCTCCTCAGAGTGCTAAGGAATATGTGTTCCAAGTTTCATTAAGATATCTCTTTTATTTCTGTGTGACACAAACAACCGTTATGTGAACAAAACTGTAATACTCTGTGCAACATGCGAGAGTATAAAAATACTGCCGATCACTTTAGGGGATCTTCTGTGCAGTTTAATAGAGTTAAAGCACAATTGTATTTAAAGCAAAAAAAAAAAAAACAAAAAGATATAATAATACTTAAACATATAATAATACTATAATCTGTTAATTAATATTTTAGTCTTCTCAATATTTTAAGTTATCCGATAATTGCATAACTACTAAGTTTCCAACACAAATTTTCATTTAAGAAAAATTAATTTGAATATTCTTTAAAGTAAAGAGAATTTATAATGAAGTAATTAAAATTATCTCTATCTTCCATACATTTGTAATATATCTAAATATTAAAGCCAGAAATCCTGCTAAAAATATTAAAGCTAACTAACTATTCTTTGAATAGGTTAACATAATAAAATTTCATATCAAATTTCGTAAATTGCTGAAAATTCTCGGAATGCTTAAACTAATCACAAACGTGTGCGACTTCCTCTGCATGTGTTTATGTCTTCATATTGCCAACTACAGTCTTGACTGCCTGAAAGTTAATTTATTTTAATGAAATTTCACTAATAATAGAATACTACCAGATTTAATCTCTTGTGCAAATATTGAAGCTACGTTTTTGGGCTAAGCTAAATTGTATATTAAAACCAAAGATGGATTTAACCCAATATTATCATTTAACTACTATTAAACTTTTGTAAGTGACTTTTGTAGGGAATGGTACTGATGCAGGGCAGATATGTACGTTACTTGTTGGATAATTTTATTATTATGGAAGCTAACAGCAATGTCAACTATCATAACAGGCTGCCATGAACAGGTTATTGTATAGTCAGTAGTGTCATTAACTAACAATTACGTCGTAACTATCATAAATGAATTTTTCAACGATTAAGTACACAGAAAAAAAAGTAAAATACTCTTAAGATTATAAAGATAATAAACATAACTAGATTGATTATATCAATATTACAACTCCATTTGAGTGAGCTGCACACTAGGCATATAAAAAATTTTGACGAAAAATTTGGCATACCACCACGTGGTGGCCAATATTGTACAAGTAATGAATATCACTTTTTTAGGTGATTTCGGTTCAAAAACGTTGCGCACAAAAATGGATTTCTAAAAAAAGTCAAAATTTTTATTTTTACATTTTTGTCAATTGTCCACATTTTTTATTCATTGTGTTTTGCTAGCTAAATTTTCTTTCCACGTATTACAATACTTTTCAACATTTTTAGCACTTGTCTTAAACATTTTTACACAAACAATATTTAATTATCCCGAAAAAAACAGATTTGAAATATTTATTTCAATTTCTAAAATGAATGATAAAACAAATGTGCTTAAGATCACACAACTGAAGGTGGCTTTGTTTCTTCATCTAACGGGAAATCATTCAACTATCGTAATCTTTCTTTTATCATTCTTGCATAGAGAACATTAAATAAAAGAGAAGAAGTATGTAACTACGCTCTCGTCTCATCAGTTGTAAAGACATTGTCGCGAGCACAGCTGTGTTATTATTATATTGAATCAGAATTTTCTGAAGAAAAATTAGTTGGTGTGGGTGGGGCACTTCCCTTAGGTCCATAAAAAGGCGTTTGAAATAATGGGAAGATTATTAGTTAAATAAATACCTATTATTATGAAGAAAAACGTGTACAGTGTACAAAACTTTTTTTGTTTTTTTCAGCAGTTCTGATAAAAAAGTAATTTCGTTTTGCGCTGAAACTTTTTTGCAATTTCGAAAAAAAAAAAACAAGTAAGGAAAGGCTAAGTTCGGGTGCAACCGCACATTTTATACTCTAGCAATTTATTTAGAGATTTACCTATATTTTCGGTGAAAAATTACCCTTAGGCACTGAGTTCTTCATGTTTGATATCAGGGGCTTTGAAAAGTCATGGTCCGATTTTGACAATTTTTCCACAAGTGATGTCACAGCTCAAATACAGTATTTGTGTAAAGTTTTATTTCGCTATCTTCATTGGTTCCTTATGTATATCTTATAAAGTGAAGGAATCAGATGAAATTCAAAATTGAGTTATATGGGAAGTAGGCGTAGTTGTGAACCGATTTCGCCCATATTCCACCAGAATACCGAATTTCATTGAAATCTGTCGAGTAGTTCTTGAGATATGGTTTTTGACCCATAAGTGGGCGACGCCACGCCCATTTCACATTTTGTAAAAAAACTCAGTGCAGCTTCCTTCTGCCATTTCTTACGTAAAATTTGGTGTTTCTGGCGTTTCTCATTAGTGAGTTAACGCACTTTTAGTCATTTTCAACCTAACCTTTGTATGGGAGGTGGGCGTGGTTATTATCCGATTTCTTTAATTTTTGACATCCAAAAAAGTCGTTGGGAGCTAGATCATGGGACTATTGTGGATGCGGAATCTCTTCGATTTGTGAGCCACTTGCGGAAACCCCCAAATACACGAACTTTTTAACCGACACTTTCAGAATCAGTTAGCTGGATCTAAAACTTTTTTTGGACCTACTCCGATTATATTGCCTGCAGTGCTCATAAGGTCTGTGCGAAAATTAGAAAACCATTACGAACTCGGATGGATGGACAGTATTGAATAATAGTGTTTTTGGTATTATCAGGAAAGATAATGATGTTCTTTCATAGAAATTACTGAAACTGTTTAACCTTACTGTTATGCTGAACATCGTTAGACGCAGTATATGACTCATGCCTTCTTTGTTCGCCTCTTTAATATTTGCACTCAAGACTCTCCGGTAAAACTGATCAATTTTATTTAATTGAAATGAGCGATATTTACTTATAATAAAATTCATTAAAAATTAATAAAGAAGAATCTAATTAGTAAAATACATAACATTTACGTAATACCGTCTTAATCTCAGCAATATTTAAATTGGTTAAGAAATGGGACTTCCAAACCAATTATTTTCCTTTAATTATAAATTTCATATTAATACAATGAAATAATTGGTATGGAAATTAGCATACGACAAAGTTGTATTATTTAAATAAGCAATAATAATCACAATTCAGTTTTGTGCGAATTTTGCTATGCTAAACATAAGCATATGTACATATGTGTTATATAAACATCGGCGCATAAAATATAATTGTCGTGGAAATTCGGTGAATTCGCAAAACTATCCAGTCATAAACACACACAATTTGCATGCAAATTAAACTTGTTTTCATTAGTTTAGGTTTTGTTTATACACACACACACACACATTCACAGTTCCAAGTATATAATATTGCAATCCGAAAAGGGTTTCGTGGTTTAAATTAGAAATTAGTAACGGTTACATGGCAGATTTCCATTGAATTCTATTCGAATAAAATTTAATTTAAACCATTTGATGGCTTACAAAAGCACATTTGCGCACATGGAGAAATGCAATCGTGCCTTGCATCCCAATTGGCGAAATATCTGTAGTCTCACGAAAAAACGACTTACAAGATAACCCCGTTCTTGTCCGAGTGATTTTTTATGCTCTCAGCCCTCAATAGAAAGATCGCTTGAAAGAATTTTAGAGACAATGAAAAGGTAATCACTGAGACTAAAGCGTTTTTAGACAGCCAAATTAATTGATCAATTCAATTTTTGATTGACAAACCCTTTTTTGTCTTTTATATTTCCGGCTACTCGATAATCGATCAGCTGTTATATTTTTGTTTTTACTTTTCATAAGAAGTTGGTAAGTTTCATCAGCTGATTAATATTTTTAGCAGCGACATCTACCGTATCTTTTTTTAGATGTGTTTTTTAGATGATAAATGTAGATTTTATTTTGTATGGTAAATCGATCTTAATAAGCATTTTAATCGAGCAGAGGCCAGTTAGGTGATCAATTAGCTCCTGCCTAAAAACGCTATAAGGCAAACGAGGAACAGTCGAATAATTTCCATAGTCGGTGTTTAGCCACCATTAGCAACTCTGTTGAATAATAAACGATCTTTATATATTGAAAATTACTAATATAACACGAGAAAGAGTAATAGACCAATAATTCCTGAAAAAGATATTACAATAAAAAATCATTACCTTTACGGAAATTTTGGTTATGTGGGTAACGTGTACGCATATACATATGCACTCGTATGCAATTACAAAATCTATAAAGTCGTCAAACTAGTTTAATTGAATTTCATTTTCTAAATTTGTGGTGAATTAATGAAAAACAATTTAAATGAAAACACTTAAATAATTTATTGAATTTGAATAAATTTGAACAATAAATATGGCTAAATGCAATTAATTGAATTTTTGTAGATGTAATATTTTATATACAAAATGACTGTTTACTTTGCCAAAAAACCAATAACCAATTTACATGGTGTGAGATGGGATACTAAATAAACCTGCTAGTACTAGAGAGCTAGTGCCAATGTTCTTCTTACAGATCTGGATACACTTGGAGAACTGAAAAATAATACTTTCAATAAAAGGAAAATAAACATTAAACAATCAGTCATGAAACAAAACTTCATTGAAAGGATCTAAAACATTAAAAAACGATATTGGAGACTACATAATTTCAATGACTACATATTCCTCTATAGTTATATTCGTTTGAAACAATTAGCCTCTTCATAGTATATTCTCGGACAAAAATATCGATGGCTTAATATAGAAAAGGCGTATCTACACTTTTCGTTACTTTTCAGGAGAAGGAAAAAACTGCATAAAACCTTAAGATGCAATAAACATTTCTATTTATTTCAATTTTTATTCAAAACAGGTAACAAATTCAATTGTGGTATAATTTTGTTATTATTTTTAATTTCTTTGAAGTTATTTGAGATAGGGCTTTATGTTGTTATTGTAACTTCGAATGATACGCCTTTTCTATATTAAGCCAACGATATTCGTTCTAGACGAGGGAATACTATTATGGATATTATACGTATGTTCTTTTGCAATTCATTTCAGACATTTCTGATTGGAAAATTAGCAATTTATTAGAAATACATATCCAAAGTTTCCAAGTATAAGTAAATGTAAATAATTCTGCTCTTGACGCCGAACATTTTCCCACTATTAAAGTTATTGTTCGGCGCTTAAAGTGCAACAAAAAGTATTATGGTAGACTGGTATGGCGGCACTTAACTTAAACTTTTAATTCATTGCCAAAGGAGATGTTTAACTTTTAGAACGCTGTCAACGTCATGTGTTTATTGTTGTTTAATGAAAGAAACTGTCAAAACTTACAAAACTTTAAAGTTAGTTTGGAAAAGTTTACAGTTAAATGTACCTATGTAGGAATGTATGTATGTGTTATTGTTTATTAAATTCGTGATTTCAATATTAAACAAATCAAAAAACATCAATAATAAATCAACTAAACCAGGCAACCTAAATTATTGAATTATTATATACATATCGCTCATTTACTTGAATAGTGTCACAACTATATGTATATAGTATTAAATATAAATATGTATTTCGCTTCAAATTAAAAAAAATATGCATATAACTTCCTCGTTTTGTTATGAACTCGACTAGCCTAGATTTTTTATTTGCAAAGCAGACATGAAAGTTTAACTATGAGTTGTCGGATCTGTTACCTGGCCCAAATATTCTCTGTTTGTGGTTGTATTTGTAATTTTCTAAACTTAATTCCTTTACCTGCCATGTTTCACCAAACTGCTTCTCTATACCACCATCCAGTGAAAATGAAGTAACTATCAAGATGCCCTTCTCGAATGCTTTCCTTTCACACTTTGTAGCCTTACTGTCTTTACTTTGAAAGGTGCAAAACATACACTAGACAAGAAAAAACGTTATCTTCGGCTGTACCGAAGCTAATATACCCTTCACAGGTGCATTTCTTTTAGTGACTATGTGTTTATTTCTATGAACAATAACTCACACCAAATTTCGTGAAGATATGTAGTAAAATGCGGAAGTTTTCCATACAAGTCCTTGATTCCGATCGTTCAGTTTGTATTGCAGCTATATGATATAGTGGTCCGATATCGGCAGTTCCGACAAATGAGCAGCTTCTTCAAGAGAAAATAACATCTGCAACATTTCAAAACGATATCTTAAAAACTGAAAGACTAGTTCGTATATATGCATACGGACAGACAGACGGACATGGCTAAATCGACTCAGCTCAACATACTGATCATCTATACTAATATTATAAAGAGGAAATGTTTGTTTTTTTGTTTGTTTGTCTCGAATAGGCTCCGAAACTACTGAACCGATTTGAAAAATTCTTTCACCGTTGGAAAGCTATACTATCCCTGAGTGACATAGGGTGTATTTAGTTTTAAATAAAAATAGGGTTCCTTACCAAAAGTCCGATAATGTAAAAAAAATACCAAAAAGCTTTCTTTAATCGCGAATGCTGCGAAAACGATTGAAGATATAACAAAGTGATGTACTACAATTTTGTAGAACTTATCATTATCTACAAAAAACGTCGCGACATCATATCTCTAACTATTATAGTTTTGTCACAATAAGCGATTTTATATAAAAAAAATTAATTAAAATACCTTTATTTATACCTTAGTATTAATCCTTATCGAAATAAATGATTTAGTATTTAAGATCGCTTCAAAACCTTTATATAACTTTTTGAATTATTAGATTCTGACAATCCATTCAAAAGATATCACGAGTTAAAAATTTTGACATTTTTCGGCGGCTAACTATGAGTTGTAGAGTTGTAGGCGTCAATCAGGCACAGAGGTACGGGAGGGGGGTTAAGATCACTCGAACAGTTTATACTCTCGCAATTTATTGATGTAATTTTATTAAGATAACACACAATTTGGCCTTTATATTCGGCATAAAGTCCAATAGAAAATATATATCATATATAGTATATGAGGGCTGATGTAATTCCAGAACCAATTTCACTCATTTTCACCACCAAGGTTAACGGGAATAGGGGCAACTTGGCACCTGTTAGTAGACAAACATACCGCACATTCGGCCTTGAAATTACTCCTAAATTGCAAATAAACGAAACACCAGTCGGCAAAATCGCCAAAAATAGCGCTTTAACGAAGAGTTTCCAAATATTCAAGAAGTCGCTGGAGGAACTGCACAGGACTTTATAGGATCTCCGACGCTCCCTTCTGGGTGTTACAAACATCGTGACGAACTTAATATACCCTGTCTGTTCAGGGTATAAAAATACGCAGGAAATATTATACTCGGCATGATTTGCTTGAGTTAATATTTGGAACACACTTTTACCATTCGGATTAAAATCACTGATTATGACATAGCCCAATGCCCGGTTTCAACTATGTCAAATTCTATGGCGGCAAATTGACGATAGTACACTTTCATTGACAAACGATACTGATTTCTATTGTTTGACTTGTTATGCTAACCTGTTTGACATTGTTTTCCAGATTACCAATTGCTTGAATGAAAAATGTCATAAATTTTAATAAAATTGATATTTAAAGAATTCGATGAATATTCAATAGTATTGTCTTTAATTTTGACATAATCATCACTACTCTTCGTTTTAATAAAACTCGTTTGTCAGTATGATGATGTAGTTATTTAAGAATGACAACTTAGGCGAAAATATGGACTGCTGCATAGGTTTATCTTCGTATGTTGTTATTTTAAAAAATGTCAAATAGTTTGGCAGCAATAATGACGTGATTATGTCACAACTCAAATCAAATATGTGACCACAGTTTTTTTAATATAGAACATTATAGGTAGTAAGTCAGTTTTATAGAATTGGTTTTAGCTGAGACTGACGGTCCAAACACCGGTTCTAATATAGATAGTCCCCAAAGAAAACATTGAATAATTGCAACCTTTTGTTTATTTGGAGAAATCTTCGGGGAAAACCTAAGTTTTCGATAAATTGAAGATGCCGCATTTTCATTACTTCATGTTCTAAATGAGGGACCAATAAAAAAGAAAAAAATGTGATTTTACTTCGACTTTATTTCAGCGAATTTTGCGCAAAGCAATCACTTAAATATATAACTGAGTCCATCGAATTTGTGCACTTAAAGCGCCAACAGCCATTGTGGAGACACCACAACATTGTTAGATTAAAGTTTAAAGACGAACTTGCTTATACCAAAGATATATGTATGTGTGTACCAGAGACATTAGTGCAAGTGTATTTGAAAGTGTTTTGAAACATACATACAAACAAACAAGCAAGTAATTAAGTAAAAGCTTCAAACAACAATGGACGACAGCACACGAGCATCCTCCGAGCATCGAGAACCGAGCTTTTACGCATTTGTTTACATTTCCTCGATTCACAGCACGAGAGTTCATTCATAAAAATCTGCTGCGACAACAAAAACTCGGGTTGAATAAAACTCCGCTGCTGTGAGCAGGCGAAAGTTAGTCCTTTCGTTGATTTCGTGCGAGTTAGACGCACAGCGCGAAAAGCGGAAACAAGAAAATTATTCGCTTGATTTTTCGTAAAGTTGTTTGCTTATGTTGTTTTTGCAACAACGGGCGAATGTAACGTACATGTGTTGAACAAAATTTGCCTGAGTGATTTATTGGAGCGTTGCGACTATGACGTCTATTAGTCATGTTACTGTTTTATGAAAATGTACCGTTGACGGCAAGTGTTTGCTGTTGTTTTTTTTTTGTAAGAATGTGACATGCGGCAAACAGTTAAGTGAAAAAAATCGTGTTTGTGCCAGGCGCTGCAAGTGAATATGTCAAAACATAAGGCTACATAAATTATATTGCCACATAAATTGTTACTGCAAAGAACAACAACAACAACAACAAAAGTGCATACTATCATAACGTTAAGTGCTGTTTGTGAAAGATATATGGCTAATAGTCTCTGGCGTGTAATTTAAGATCTTCATAATTTGTGTGCAAATAGAAAAAGGTGGAGCTGTGAGAAAAAGTTGAAAAAAAAAAGAAAATTAATTGTGTTCAGCATGTTTAAGAAATAATTTAGTACTATTTCAAAATTTACATTGTTTAATGTGTCTTGAGAAAACTTTTTTTGCAGTTTTTGTTGTTTCTTTTTTTTATGTTATACAGCGTTTGAGTAATTTGCTAGATTAGACAGCTTACACATGGCGTAATTAGTTTGACGCTTAATTAGTTTTCCGTCTAATTATTACGAAAGCTTGCAAGGATATAATTATTTTTCGCTTAAACCCGAAAGTAGTTAAAAAAATCTTTTTTTTTTTTTTGTTGTCTGCATTTTTTACACTCGCTACATAGCACTACACGCATTTTAAGCACGGAGACATATTATTAAAAGAAAGATATTTTCTCTGAATTTCTTCAAAATATCTGGTTAAAAGTGAATATGCTTATTAATTGGTTTTGAGATATTACAACCTGGCTGATAAACCGGAATAATGAATACCGTTATAATTGGTCCCCTAGTACCTATAGTTCTTGACCAATTTTTGCTTAAATATTGATATCAAATCTCAGAACACTGAGGTTAGACAGTCAGGTCCACTTATTTCGTGGTCATACTTTAAGTTATACTTTACTATGAGTAAAATTGTGCGAGTATATTCAGATATGAGTTATTGTATAAAAAAATGGAATATTAGTATCCGCATATATATTTTATTTCTCCAACATTTTTTCAATAACGCTTCGAAAACCAACATATGAAAATCTCTTTAAATTTACTACAGATAATGAAATCAACGAAAACAACTTTATATAAAATACCTAAAGCAGAAAACTATGTGTTTTAAAAAATTGCTGAAAACATTTATTAAAATTTGAAACGCCTACAGCGTGAAATCTTCAATTTTAATGCATTCTCTTTAAAATGTAAGCTTTTGAGTGACTGATCTCCACATTGATTACATTTATTTGTGAGCCATCAAGACGAAAGTGGTTTCGTCCACTTCCTGACGAGTGGATTTTAAGTTGTAAAACAAAAAACCAAAAACACGAAGACAACACACAAAGATGGCGATATTGCAGTCTTGCTGCTTTTGGAAGACAGTGCGTACCGGTAGCATAGCAAGCGCTACCTACACTTTGGTGAGTAACTACTACACGTCTATGTTTGTATGTTTAAATATTTCTATATGTATATTTTATACTAGTTTAGATATGTATGTGTATGTATATATATATTTGTGTGACAACGAGTATTATTATGGCATAGATACGTTAACAACAGAAAGCGATTACCATAACTTTCTTTTTGATGTTCGTAACGAGGAGAATAACGTAAAATTTTTTATGGTTAAAACTTTCTCATAAGTGCGCCTTGAAGTACTATAAGCATTTAAAAGCGTATATCAAAGAACATGTAGCTAATAGTAGTTGGGTAGTAATGTGCGAAGTGAGCCATTCTCGTCAACACCACATTTGTATAAATTGTATACATACATACATATCGGCAGTGTTAGTATATATATATATATATACATATATAAAGTTATATGATTATGTCTGCACATATGCCATTTTAAGTTTCTCTACGCAGCATGAAAATTAATTGACATGTTAAGAGTATACGAGGGCTGCTATATATATTTCTGACCTAATAATGAAAATAGGAATATTTATCAACGAAAATGGTTTTATTGTTTTTCAAAATATTCTCCATCAAGATTTATACACTTTTGCATGCGCTCAAACCAATTTTCGAAGCACTTTTTTTGAGTCTTTTTTTGAGCGATTGTCAAATTGTGCGGGATCCAACGAGAACAAACCTTTTTTACGGCCAATTGTTCATGCAATATCGAATGTATGCTGGTGGGGTGCATAGGCATGCCTCTATCTGAAGGTATGTTACATGACGGTCTTGCATTATCAGTTCACGCACGGCATCGATGTTTTCTAGCACGACGGCTGTTTTTGGACGACCTTCACGGAATTCGTCTTTGAGCGAGCGTCGGCTACGATTGAATTCGTTGTACCAGTTTTTCACAGTGCTATAGGATGGTGATTCATAGCCATACAAAGATTTTAGTTCATCGATGCACTCTTGTCGCGATAATCCACGTCGAAAGTTGTGAAAAATGATCGCACGAAAATGTTCACGAGTTAATTCCATTTTTCGGCCGAGATGAATGTTTTAATTCCCTGTAAATAAAACAATTCACGATTAAATGGCAAAACGTTCTGAGTGATGTTATGCTAAAAAATGTCAAACTTTCCAATGGAAATGTCAGATTGCACCTGGCAACACTTAGTGTTGCCTAGGCCAGAAATATATATAGCAGCCCTCGTATGTATATCGACTTTTCTCGATACAACTTTTAACGACCAGTTAAATGTTTTCCTATCCAACATCCGAGAATTCGTATACCGCAAGAATTCTTCGGAAAACTGTTTTTCTGATACTAACGAAGTTGACTTTAAAACTTTCATTTCAATAAATAATAATAAAAAAACTAGAAAGGAAGAGCTAAGCTCGAGTACAAGCGAACATATTATATTCGTTATTCGTTGAAATTGGTATTGTCATCAATTTTACTATTGAATGGTATAATATTAATCGAAATATTTTCGGTTAATTTTATTAAGACATCATCTATGGAATTACATATACAAACTCGGCAAAAGAGACGAAATTTAATCATATAAGGAAATCATTATATTAGGGGTATGAGGTTTAAACCAAGGCCGTCCGATTTCAATTTCATATACGCAAAGTATTGTTAAGAAAAGTCACTTAATTTCATTGAATCAAATAACGAACAATAATAGCATAATCGGGTCTATTGTCGGTATCTAGGATGTTAGAGGATTAAGGTATATCATATTTTTAACAAGGGGTTGGGAGAGAGAGAGCGAGAGAGATTCGGATAAAATAGTTTAAGGAGTTTGTGATTTACATGAGTTAAACTTATTAGAGGGAAGAACCTCTCTCGCTTTTTAACAGTTTTTATACCAAAAATTACTCCGTATTAAAACTGCATATAAACTGTGAGTTTACATTTAAATATTTTATATTTTTTAGTCATAGGAAAATACCCACATTTGTTAATTATTCACTCTCTCCTTCATATACTGTATAACAAAAACAATAAAAATTGATAAATCGTAATCCGAGCTTACTTCATTATTAACACAAATTCCACATATGTACATCTAAAAAAAATTTCTAACAGCGTCGATGATACTGCCACTCGATGAATGTTGTTTACCATAAATAAATATGGACTTCAAAAGTCATACGAAAGATATAAATTTCTTTGTATTGCGGCGACAGCAATTACTGTTTCGTAGAAAGTATTGTGAGACGCTTTAAGTGATATCGAAGAATTCGCATTAGTTGTTTGGCTGTGTACGATTCTAAAAATATCTTATAAAACGTGTTTTAAAAATATTTGTCAATAGTCTGCATATGTCTTAATACTTGTTTTTGAGATGATTATGAAGACAATAGAATGCATATGCACAAATATTGTCCCTTCATTGGTTTAGATCAAAGAAATGTTCTCTAAAACTAACTATATCGGTGGTACTGCCAACATTCGTACATAATTCGTATTCGGTAGTTTTTTACTAAACTTAGTGAGAATTAAAGCTATCAATTGAAATTTGAAAGGAATAGCCTATAGACAAGCATGGATTTGGTCATAATTTTGAAGGAACTTCAGAATATTAATATTTGAAATTGCACTCAAAAGTGCTTAGTCTTGTACCATTGTTATTAACAGTTATTTTCTACCGTTTGTCGCAAAGCGGCAACCTTCTACACATTAAGCAAAATATTGATAAGCATCTAAATTATGTGCAACATTTAACTACAAATACAACATATTTTATAGCCAACCATAAAAATTCTCCTTAGAGATAATTTTTAATAGAGCTATAGATTTTATGCTCGCATAACTCCCTGGGGTAATCAGCAAACTTTACGACACATGCTTCGGTATTTTTTATGAGTGAATTAATATAAACAAGTAAATATGTATGTTAACTGGTGAGATTTCTATGACTTCCCAATCGGACATAATTACTATAACGCCTTCCACGTCCGGTTTCGTCTGAAGCTCCACACTTTGACTTATATTTTATGTGAGTTCCAGACATTAAGGTAGGTAGGTCTTTGGAATTTGTCTAACTACGTATAATTTGAGATAATCTTGGAACTAATTGCTCGAGGACTTAATAAAAATATTTTACTTTTCGGTGACTCTCAAGGGATAGTTACGATAATGAAGATGCAATGTATTATTTATATAAGAATAGAACGAGTATCAAAGGAATCACTTGTTGAAAGGAAATAACAATTTTAATGTCCTTATTTTTGAATATCCTTAAAACCCCTTTGACTCCCAAGCCTTAGTCAACTGCAATGAGAGCAAAAAGACTTGCTGTTCTTTCATTTCTGCAGATATTGAGTTGCGAGTTATACATTTTCTTAGTTTTTAAATAATTTTTGTATTAAAAATATAAAATACATAACGGTTTTGTAAAGAAACCGTATCCCAGAAACCACTGTGCAAACTCTTTTGTTCTTTTGTGGCCTACATTTGTATGTCCTTAAATGAAATCTTAATCAGCCTTTTCAGCCAAATTTAAGCTGCAAATTAGGCGTTCTTTCAGCAACCACATTTTACAAGGTCTTACTAGGTTTCATTTCAAACCACAAAATTTCATTTACGGTTCTTAGAAAATCACTGCAGAGCAAAAAGAGTCAAATAACGATTGAAACATGTAATAAGCTCTTCAAATGCGCTCGATACGTTATTTGGGCAAATGGATTAGGGTGAGACTTAATCAAGTACGCTTTTCCGTTCCGGTTGAAGTTGGTTAAGGAGTTTAAAAGTTTCAATGGAAATTGAAAAATGTAAGTTTTTACCATCTAATCCCCGAATTGGGTCTTATCAAAGATGTCAGATATAAGTTTTATTTCTGATTAGAAGTGATTAGGGTTTGTTGTTCAGATTTTATAAGGAGTCTCAAAAATCAAAGTAGATAATTATTATTCTAGTACGAGATATTTTTTACCAAAACTGTTTCTCTGTTCAAAAGTAAAGAACATTATTTTTTATTTGTAATCTCCTTAAAGAAGATTGAATTTTGGCACACATCTATGTAATCTAAAAATAAATACAAAATATGTTATATTTCCGACCATGATAATTTCGAATGTGGAGTTTAAAACTTTAGAAATCTTCTCTAAGCCTTCTCTTCCTGAATTTAATGCCTACCCTAATATATACTCGTTACTCTATATATAGATGTGTTCATACGAATGCATGCATAATTCTTATGGGCAACGTGTCGGCAAACATGGCTCTTTTATTTGCATACATTACTCATGCTTTCGCTATAAATGGTTCTGACTGCTTACGAAACGTTTTGATACGGGTCAAATTGACTATCTGGTTGCAAGAGAGTGGAGAAAATGTGTAATGCCTTCAGCTACGACGCAAAAGCAATTCAACTAGACGCATTTTAGCCGGCTGATAAAATGCAAAAATTGCAATATCATTGCGCACATCTGCCAATTTTGTTTCATCCTTCGACCTAGTATGAGTATTTTCCTTTTTACCGCAAATCTAGTGAAGAAATAAAGGAAACATTTTAAGCCTTTTACCAAAAAAATATGCTCAAATATGTCCACTTGTCTACTTTTATGTTATGATATTTACGTTTTTTCTTTGCTAGCTCAGACGAGCAACGCATTGTGCATATTCGTATGCAGAGTACTCATACGCCATGTACAACAGTTGCATGTAAGCACATGATTTGATTTTAAACCATATGAGGAACATAAGCCTTGTGGTATTGAAGAGCATAAAGAGAAAGAAATTTATTTCTAGCGTATTTTTGCATATAAAAAAATTATATTTCGTTGAAATTGTCTAATGATGCGTAAATCTGCAAAAATGCAAAAGAGGGAACGTGTCTGGATACAAGTTCTTTAGTGAGCATGTGTTGTTCAAATTTACACCATCTATGGATTTTTAGTAGATCAGGTGACTAAATATAAATACAAAATATTTATAAGCAACCTGTGGCATGTTTAAATGCAAATGCACAAAAAAGAATAAGTTCTTAGAATCGAAATAGCTGTAGAACAGGCAAATTTCTTTAAATCATTCAGATAATTAATAATAAAATGTCCTCTTTTTCCATCACAATCAGTTTCTGATCTCTCTCAAACCTGTCCAGCAATCCAAACACTGAATTATAAGTTCAGACATTATCGTATTAAAACATACACTGGAATAATCCAAAAATATATTTAAGGTTCATAATGTTTCAACAATTTCGAAAAACAAAAAAATATGTTGCTATTTTTTTCAACTTATATATATTAGCATAAGTTTGTTCCCATCTCCCCAGTGATTATTTTCGTTACTAAACCCTTAAGCTTTTTAAGTTGTTTTCTTCAATTTAGTGAGGAAGATGGTAAACACTTAACAGTCGCGAAGGTTGCTTTGATGCTCCCTTAATGAGTGATTATACAGTTTTGAAAACAACTCTTGAATTAATTCGTCATACAATTCAGATTACATTTAATTACCTATTTTTTAGTCAGCCAAAAATGCTTTCCAATAAGTAAATTATTATACTCTCGCAACATGTTGCACAGAGAGTATAATATTTTTGTTCACAAAACTAAAATAGTTAGATATAGAGTTATATTTACCAAAGTGATCAGGCTGGCGAAACAAGTTAACATCCAGATGTTTGTCTGTCTGTCCGCCCGTTCGTTAGTAAAAGCTATAACTTGAGTAAAAATTGATATATCTTGATGAAATTTGGTACCATAGGAAGGTTGCTTTCGTAGATGGGCGGAGTCGGACCATTGACACACCATGGTCATGTAAAGAGCCGTAACTAAGACTTAAACAAAGTTACAAGAGTAAAATTTGGTACACTAGAGAGGGCCATATTTGGATGTAATTTGTTTGCGAAAAAGAGGGCGTGGGCCTGATCCCTACTAAGTTTTTTGTACATATCTCTTACATTACTAAAGCTAAATGCTAAAAATACAGTCTAAAAATGGAGGAGATTACAACCACCTACCAACCTACCTTACAAACAAAGGTTATGTTAAAAATCACTAAAAATGCTTAAATTCAGTAAGGAAAACCAAGAAACCTTAAATTTCATCATAAAGATTGTACAGAAGAACTGCACTCAAATTGCTATACACAATTTTAAATGGGCGTGGTTCCGCCCACTTATGGTTCAAAAACCATATCTCCGAAACTACTCAACCAATTTCAATGAAACTCGCTTCATAATATTTTCCAGACATCCCAATGATATGTTATGAAAATAGCATATCATAAATCGGTTCACAACCACGCCTACTTTCCATATATATATATATATATATATATATATATATTTGGAGTAGGAACCGGTTTAAGCGATTATAGCCGTATCCACCAGAGCGCGCCACTAATTCCTCCTTTTTGCTTTTTGGCGCCAACTGGAAACACCAAGTGAAGCCAGGTCATTTTGCACTTGGTCTTTCCACCGGAGTGGAGGTCGTCCTCTTCCGCGGCTTCCTCCAGCGGGTACTGCATCGAATACTTTCAGAGCTGGAGTGTTTTCTTCCATCCGTACAACATGACCTAGCCAGCGTAGCCGCTGTCTTTTTATTCGCTGAACTATGTCAATGTCGTCGTATAAATCGTACAGCTCATCGTTCCATCGTCTGCGGTATTCGCCGTTGCCAATGTTTAGAGGACCATAAATCTTGCGCAAAACCTTTCTCTCGAAAACCCCAAGAGTCGTCTCATCGGATGTTGTCATCGTCCACGCTTCAGCGCCATACATCAGGACGGGAATAATGAGCGACTTATAGAGTTTGATTTTGGTTCGTCGAGAGAGGACTTTACTTTTCAATTGCCTACTCAGTCCAAAGTAGCACATCTTGGCAAGAGTGATTCTGTGTTGGATTTCAAGGCTGACATTGTTGGTGTTCTTAATGCTGGTTCTCAGATAAACGAAATTATCTACAACTTCAAAGTTATGACTGTCAACAGTGACGTGGGAGCCAAGACGCGAGTGCGCTGACTGTTTGTTTGATGACAGGAGATATTTCGTCTTGTCCTCATTCTTCGCTTCTTTATCTAGTCTGGAAAACGCAGAACAAACGGCGCGGTTGTTGCTTCCGATGATATCAATATCATCGGCATACGCCAGGAGCTGTACACTCTTGTAGAAGATTGTACCCTCTCTATTTAGTTCTGCAGCTCGTATTATTTTTTCCAGCAATAGATTGAAGAAGTCGCACGATAGTGAGTCACCCTGGCTGAAGCCTCGTTTGGTATCGAACGGCTCGGAGAGGTTCTTCCCGATCCTGACGGAGCTTTTGGTATTGCTCAACGTCAGCTTACATAGCCGTATTAGTTTTGCAGGGATACCAAATTCAGACATTGCGGCATAAAGGCAGCTCCTTTTCGTGCTATCGAAGGCAGCTTTAAAATCGATAAAAAGATGGTGAGTATCGATTCTTCTCTCTCGGGTCTTCTCCAAAATTTGGCGCATGGTGAATATCTGGTCTATTGTTGATTTTCCAGGTCTAAAGCCACACTGATAAGGTCCAATCAGTTCGTTGACGGTGGGCTTTAGTCTTTCACACAATACGCTCGACAAAACCTTATATGCGATATTGAGGAGACTTATACCACGGTAATTGGCTCCCTTCTTATGGATTGGGCAAGCGGGTAATTGCTATTCGAATTTCTTTATGGTCGGGTAATGGAACATCTATTCCATCCTCATCGATTGGGGAATCGGGTTCGCCATCTCCTGGTGTTGTACTTTCACTGCCATTGAGCAGGTCGGAGAAGTGTTCCCTCCATAATCCCAGTGTGCTCTGGACATCCGTTACCAGATTACCTCCTCGGTCCCTACATGATAATGCTCTGGTCTTGAAACCTTCTGTAAATCGCCTTCTGTAAATCGCCTCATCTTTTCATAAAATTTTCGAGCATTACCCATGTCGGCCAGCTTTTCAAGCTTTTCATACTCACGCATTTCGGACTCTTTCTTTTTACGTCTGCAAATGCGTCTCGCTTCCCTCTTCAGTTCTCGATATTTATCCCACCCCGAACGTGTTGTGGTCGATCGCAACGTTGCGAGGTAGGCAGTCTGTTTTCTCTCCACTGCGGAACGACAATTCTCATCGTACCAACTGGTTTTTTGGCGTTGCCGGAGACCAATTGTTTCGGCTGCAGCGGTATGCAATGAGTTTGATATGCCGTTCCACAGCTCCCTTATATCGAGATGCTGATGAGCGCTCTCAGAGAGCAGGAGTGCAAGTCGAGTAGAAAATCGTTCGGCTGTCGGTTGTGATTGCAGCTTTTCGACGTCGAACCTTCCTTGTGTTTGTTGACGGGCGTTCTTTGCTGCACAGAGGCGAGTGCGTATCTTTGCTGCTACTAGATAATGGTCCGAGTCAATGTTTGGTCCTCGGAGCGTACGCACGTCTAAAACACTGGAGACATGTCTTCCGTCTATCACAACGTGATCGATTTGATTGCGCGTGTTTCGATCAGGGGACAGCCACGTTGCTTGATGAATTTTTTTATGCTGGAATCTGGTACTACAGACAACCATATTTCGGGCACCAGCGAAGTCGATCAGCCTCAGGCCGTTTGGCGATGTTTCGTCATCGAGGCTGAATTTTCCGACTGTTGTGCCAAAGACACCTTCTTTACCCACCCTGGCGTTAAAATTGCCAAGCACGATTTTGACATCGTGGGGGGGGGGGGGGGGGGGGGCAGCGCTCATAGGTGCGTTCTAGGCGCTTATAGAAAACATCTATGGTCACATTGTCCTTCTCTTCCGTTGGGGCGTGGGCGCAAATCAGCGATATGTTGAAGAACCTCGCTTTGATGCGGATTGTGGCAAGACGTTCATCCACCGGGGTGAATGCCAGGACTCGGCGACGTAGTCTCTCTCCCACCACAAATCCAACACCGAATATATGGCCGCTGTAGTAGATGTCACAAGGACCCACCTTCTTCCGTCCTTGTCCCGTCCATCGCACTTCTTGGACGGCGGTGATGTCAGCCTTTAGTTGTATGGGAACATTAACCAGCTGGACAGAGGCACCTTCCTAATTAAGAGTCTGGACATTCCAGGTGCATGCTCTCAAATCATGATCTTTAGTACGTCGTCATCGTTTCTCATCCGAGGTTCGGTGTTTGTTTTCATTGGGGAGATTTTTTTTATGTGGTGGGTCCCAAGCCCTACGCACAACCGCAGAAGCGGGCTTCGCCTTCTCACTTTAGCTCGCCTCCAAACGGATGTCTGTTAGCTACCCAGGGGATACTTGGTCTAAAACCGGAAGTCGTGAGCTGCTTGAGTCATATGCAAAAGAATCGTTCCTGGCCACTCCCAAGTGTATGGCAATCAGAAACTTTCCTCACTTGCGTGAACTTCTACGTATGACCCCATCCCCCTTTCCATATACCAGAACTTTAAAGTCGATCTGAATCGTTTACTTTACAATATATAAAGTATGCACTAGTGAAGATATCGGAACAGAACTTTTCCACAAATACTACATCTATAGTGTGGCATCGACCTTCTAAAAATCGCCGAAAGTTTACAAGGCTCCATATATCGAATATGAAGACCTCAATACTTTTAATCTTTTTTTTTTACCGAAAATATAGGTAAGTCTCTTAGATATTTTGATGAAAATTATAGCGAATATTTTTCTTCTAATAATATGTTTCCGTGGCAAAAATGGGTGAAATCGGGTCATAACTTCATATATGTATACTCTCACATACCAAGTTCAGTTTAGGTCATACTGTAAACTCTACTCTAAAAATTTAAGTACATATATGAAATTTCTATAACTCTGGTGTAATCAGAACTTGTGAAGTTATTTTAAGGTTATAAAATCTCATCTGAGTTGTTATTGCTTAACTATATTAAAATAATTAACAAATAAAAATAGAAATAATTGTAAATTGGACTTCTGGTTATGCGTTGTTGAGGCTTCCAAAATATACCATAAAATACTACAGCAGCACCAAAAAATAAACATGCAATTAATGTATAATTATTGCACTGCTGCAGTAAAATCAAAATTATATTATACATTTATGTTTATGACATAAATATATTTCTTGAATTTCCTGCATTCTATTTTAAAATTAACATACACTTATAGTTGTTGCTGTTGCTTTCAAATATCTCACATACGTCATGTCTAGTGTCAAGTTATTAATTAGCATTTTAATTATGTTATAAACACAGGTGTATTTTGGTTTCTCCACCATTGTTATGCTTATTACCGTTTACGACGAGCAGGAATTCCTGGCTGGCAGCAGAGCGCAACCATTGGGGGAAAGCATTTTGGCTAAGGGAGAGATAACGCCGGGTAAGTGTGTGTCAAGTGTTTGTGCTTAGAATACGTAAAATAGTTTAGCAAATTTCACTAAAATACCGTTAATAATATTCCATTACAATTGTGTCTTTACAGCTATTGTTGTATTTAATATTCTCTTTCTGATTTGCTCGTTCTTCATTGTGTTATCATCGCTCTTAATGTTCGTGGGACTGAAGCAAGTAAGTGTGAACTGGTTGTTAGTTAAATTTGTATGTACAAACAATAACAAAAATATTTGTAATGGAAAACACGACCTTTTCTCGCATAGAACCGTCGTCAACTGCTGTTACCCTGGATTGTTTTCATGCTGTGCGATGTGCTGATTGAAATTTTTCACTTGGTCTATTTATCATTTACGCAAATGGTGAATTTCGATCCCATAGTTGGTTTTATATTCACCATCGACTTTTTTATAATGTGTCTGAATGTGAGTATTTGAAATTAAAGTATACAGATATTTTTATGATATACAAATGTTACCACATATTTTCGAATGCCATGAATCAAATTGGGAGTTTCACAGGTATTACATGTGATTTAGGAGCTTTCATTTTTTTTTATATGCTTTTATGGTTCATTTCATTCTGCGATGTATCATTGACATAGTAGGTAACAAATTAAGAGATTTATAGACCGGGAACCAAATTTTCTATTGATTTGGCTTCATTTGTTTCATTATTTTCCTTGGCTATCACATCTTATTATAGATGAGAATCAGATTCGACAAAAGATTGACAAGTAACAAAATTTTCATACCTTCGAGCAGCTTTCTTTTACATCTTTCTTCCACAATATTATGTTCTTTTCGAGAGATAACGACGTATTCGTTTGTGCTAAGCGCAGAAACGCCCTTTTAAGGACAAGCGATTAGGTTTCCTTCACTCATCTTTAAAGAACCAGAATTTTTTTGTGGAACAAGTTGATTGCCTTGCTATGGATTCTTTCAGAATTTGTAGAGACGGTATTTGGTAAAAACTGGATACTGAAAGATCAAAAACAGACAAAGATTTCAATGTATGCTATTGTTAAAAAATTTTACTCGAGACTTTGATATGAAGTATTCGGCACTTAACAATTTGCAACGACCTAAAATAATACCATCACAGTTCGCATCTTTTTCCATCTCTGTAAATCACGAATACATATATGAAGTTAAAAAACACATTAAAGTAACTACTACGCTTTATATTTTCCATTATAAAATACATCATACAACACGTGGAAGAATTTTGTGACAGCTTTCATGTCCAGCAATATCAAGCATCATATGTAACCCCTATGAGAAATTATACAATTCCTGTGTTAATAACACCTACACATATTAAACAAATGTAAGCTAACCTTTGGAGAATGGTGAAACGAACAAACAACTCGCATAAATTAAATAAACTAATATCACTAAATGAAGATAGAATATGTAGTACGAGGAAGAGGGTCTAATGTCTAAATTCGTACATAATTTGGCAATTATTTTTAGCTTTTCATTCCGCAACTTATAACTTTTGCTCATGTGTTTCCATGACTATGGACCACGTGCTCACCGAACGTACATAATTAGTGTAATTTTCCATATTTCATTTCTTTTTCATAAATAGTCAGTGGCAGATACGACACCGATTATAATTGGTTGCTGTCATTATGCAACAAGATAAATTCAAATAAATTATGTTTATGTATATAATATAGTACTAGGGTAATTGCTTATTAACTTACATAAGTAAATAATGAAACGTAATTATAATGTCTCTGACAAATGAGTAAAATAGCTATATACGTACAATTTCAATTACAGTTTTATGATTTTAGGGCAATTTTTATTTCTTGACATATTTTTTTAGATGGTAAATCATATTAATTGCTTGATTATAAATATAGAATATTTATGAAAGAAACTCAAAGTTTCATGCAGTAAATAGAAAAATATTTTTGAAACAAAATAGTTTTATTATAGAAGAATTATAGGAAGATGTTCTAACATAAATCTCGATTATTGATGTAAGGGCCATATACAATTTTTATTGCAAGGAATTTATGTTATGTTATGCTATGAGGTTGATCCTGTTGGGTTAATTATGCACCTCTTTTTCAGATGACCTTATGTTGGCTATGACCAAAGGTTAAGTTCGTAGCTGAAGCTTCGGAATATATGATTAACTTGATGTAGCCTTCCCAAAGAATAGTCTGATGATCTAAATGCAAAGAACTTCGTGTAATTGACAATTATATTACTTGATAGTGCTTAGGTAATCCAAAGTTTCCCATTAAAGAGGTGAATCCATGAGCTGTATGGAATTGATGAATCTTGGCCTGGATTTTGCTGAAAAATTTTAAAACTTAGTCGATTGACAAGAGAGCTCCAAAAGTTTCATGTAATAAATCTGTAGAATTCACCATAGAGAACAATATTGGCTTGTCTTATGTTTTAAAACAGTGAAGACTAATAATTAATTTGGAACCATTGGTAAAAAATGCAATAATTGTTTAGTATCTGTTAAGCCAAAAATGTGAATCATTAGGGTACGAGGGCTGCTATATATATTTCTGGCCTAGGCAAATCTAAGTGTTGCGAGGTGCAATCTGACATTTCCATTGGAAAGTTTGACATTTTTTAGCATAACATCACTCAGAACGTTTTGTCATTTAATCGTAAATTGTTTTATTTACTGGGAATTAAAAAATTCATCTCGGCCAAAAAATGGAATTAACTCGTGAACATTTTCGTGTGATCATTTTTCACAACTTTCGACGTGGTTTATCGCGACAAGAGTGCATCGATGAACTAAAATCTTTGTATGGCTATGAAGCACCATCCTATAGCACTGTGAAAAACTGGTACAACGAATTCAATCGTGGCCGACGCTCGCTCAAAGACGAATTCCGTGAAGGTCGTCCAAAACAAAACAGCCGTTGTGGCAGAAAAACATCGATGCCGTACGTGAACTGATAATGCAAGTGCTTCGAAAATTGGTTTGAGCGCATGCAAAAGTGTATAAATCTTGATGGAGAATATTTTGAAAAACAATAAAACCATTTTCGTTGATAAATATTCCTATTTTCATTATTAGGCCAGAAATATATATAGCAGCCCTCGTAATAAGTTCTTTGCTAGTTTGTCATAGTTTTGGAATTAAGATTCCCGATTTTTAAACACTCTTCCTATACCCTTATCGTGGTATTTTATGATAGAAACTCGAAAAAATTTTGAGAACATCAAAAAATCATCAATTAAAATTTTGAAATCGTCATTTAAATGTAGAAGAAATTTAAATATTTTATAAGAAACATACAATTGACCCCAAAAAAACACTTTAACCTCACTTGTTGCTGATGAACTCTCAAACCAAAAATCCTTCAATGCTAATTTTTGTGTTTGCATGCACATTTGGGTGCTTTTGAGTGTCATTAGTTGTAAATTAAATTTTCTCCAAGCAAATTTAAATTTTGGCATTACTTACATACAGACATAAACACATCACATGACACTGATGAAGGTGCACTGACAGATGTGCCACAGTTTTTCCAAATAAAAACAAAACAAAAACAAGTAATGTGTGTTGGCTTATTATGTTATTGTTATTGTGGTCTAGCGCAAATTTGCTTCGTTTGACCTCTTAAACCAGCAGCTGTTGTGTGCAACGTTAGGAAAATATTAAACACTTTTGTTGTATATATGTATGCTCACGTTATTCGACAGAAGTCTGAACATAAATATTTCTTAAACACCCACATGTCTATATACTATTGTATATATGTATGTACATATGTATAAATAAATCAAAAGCATATAAGTATGGCCAGCGGCATTGTATTCATGAACTTGTACAGCTGCACCCATACACAGTTATCTTATAAATATGTATACATATATGTATATATGAGTGTGTACACCACTTTGTTATTGCCATTATATTATTAGATCTTATTGCCTTTTCTATTTTAACCTTGTACATACTGTTTTTCTTTATTTTATCGCCACTTAGTCATACTGTCTGCTGTGCGTGATATCGCAATACCAAAATTACCTGCAGGGACGTGGTTACGGGAATCAACAGATACGGGTAAGAATTAGCAATTTTGTGCGAGTCATATTTCCAATTCAATATAAACAAGCATACACACATAGCCATAAATATAATATATACATATGAACAATCATGTAGTGGTATCGATTTCAATTATGATAATAAAACCAGTTAAATCGGGGTTATGGTTTTTATTTTATCGCAGCATAAGTACTGTTATATGAGTGAATGTGATTTCCAATCGTTGTAAATGCTGAATAATAAAATTTTAAAGAGGACGGTAATAATATAAGCGAAAATTCGCCACGAACTCTGTGAACAGAGCACCGCAATAGCAAATGCTGAATTTATTTCAATATTTATTTTTAGATTATTCGGAGTAATACGATAGAACCTTGTCGATACAACAGAGGTATTAAAGATTTAAAGGGTGTTTTACCCATTCCTGTAAAGCACATTTCGAATGGTTTGAGGATCATCTGCGTACGCCAGGAGCTGTACACTCTTATAGAAGATTGTATCTTCTCTATTTAACTCTGCAGCTTGTATTATTTTTTCCAGCAATAGATTGAAAAAGTCGCAAGATAGTGAGACACCCTGTCTGAAGCCTCGTTTGGTATCAAACTGCTCGGAGAGGTCCTTCTGATCCTGACGGAGCTCTTGATGCTGCTCAACGTCAGCTTACACAGCCGTATTAGTTTTGCAGGGATTCCAAATTCAGACATAGCGGCGTAGAGGCAACTCCTTTTCGTGCTGTCGAAGGCAGCTTTAAACTCGACAAAGAAATGGTGTGTGTCGATCCTCTTTTCACGGGTCTTCTCCAAGATTTGGCGCATGGCGCAGATCTGGTCAGTTGTTGATTTTCCATGTCTAAAGCCACACTGATAAGGTTCAATCAGTTTGTTGACGGTGGGCTTAAGTCTTTCACACAGTACGCTCGATAGAACCTTATAGGCGATATTTAGGAGGCTTATACCTCGGTAATTGGGTCTCCCTTTTTGTGGATTGGACAGAGTACACTAAGATTCCAATCGCCGGCCATGCTTTCTTCCGACCATATTCCGCAAAGAAGCAGATGCATTCACCTTATCCGTTCTCATTATCATCGGCCCCTTCGCTTTGTTGTTCTTTTAGTGTTGTTAAAATATTCAGAAATACACTCCGATATTATATTTATGAATTGTCCTTGCTTTAGCAGTTATAAATCATAAAGATCTAGGATATATTATCGGTATAAGTATTAGAGGTCTCAAGTACAAGAAAATAGTAACTGTATGTGTGGCTATGATATTATATGTTTTGGTTAGCTTTGGAGAATCGTGTTTTGGTACCTACGGAAATAAATTAACTAATTTAGTCTATGAAAATATCCACTCTCTCTCGATTAGATATATCGGGCTATAGGCTTAGCAATAACCAAAATTTTGACTTTATTAGTTCGTAAATGTTATAGATTCTATTGTCTAATTTTGCATCATCACTTTTTTCAGAATAAGCAGTAATGTCTCTCCATTAATTTTCTGAAATAAATTTCGACGATTTCTATCTAGACTATCTAGTGTTTCGGTGTGAGTTTTTACATAGTAATTTGCCAAAAATATGCTGAAAACAATTGTCAAAAATATGTCTTTACTTTGACAGCTGGTTAGCAACATTGATTAAATGTAAATTAAAACCTTCAGCAACGGGTTATTGGTTACCAATTTAAAGTAACTATAATATTTCGGTATCTCGGGATTGCACATAATAGTTTCATCATCTTTGAAACTAACAGCTCTAATAGAAAAGCGGGTGCCTACAAGTATACACGTGCGTCATTGCGAGTTCAATGAAATCATTTAAAAGCAAATTCATTAGGGTTATAAGTTAGAAAAATGGAATGGTACTAATTGAATGCAATTAAGATTATTGCGAGCGCGTTGATTTGTGAGATGAGAAAGGTGTAATCGAAGTAGCAGATGTACTAAAAGAAGGCGTGTAGAAGAAAGTAAGCATGACATAAAACAGCTACACATAAACTATTATTTCTTATCTTAATTAGTTTCCGCCGAAGACAAATTTCAAGCATATTGAACATGCAAACATATCTAAAGCAAAGCTTTTAAAATAATGCTAAAATTATCTTTCTTCTCACAGACCGAAGTGGTGATACCATCAGCTGATGGTGGTGCTATGGCGAGTCAGAGTTATTTGCGTGCAACGAAAATACAAAAATCGCTAGCCAGTCCCTACATCACAACAAATCCGCACACGCACATTTCGACGATACACGAGGAGATGGACCAAAATCATAAAATTCCTACGAGTTCAGGTAACTAATTCAGGTGTATTCGTGGTATATTTAATTCCTGTGACATGAAATATATAGAAAAGTAAAATAATCATATAGCCTTAAAGTGGTCTGCTAGCCGCAAGATTTGGATCAGAATAGTATATTAGATTGATACACGGCATGGTTGGTGCTAATACTTAGAAGTAATCCCGATAAATGCTGTGTCATACACATATATCAAAATGATATAGGGTATCGAGGATTAATTTCCGGATGTATATTCGTCCTTGTCTTACAACATCTGTGGTTTACAATTTTTTGTAAAGTAGGCGTGGCTTAGTTTTAGTTGAAATCTCATAACTCAAAAACTGCTCGACCAAAATCAACCAAATTTGGTACATAATATTTTGCTCACCTCTTTTTGTGGGAAATCGGATGTAACCAAGTCTACTTCTTGTATGATTCCATTTTATTTTACTTTAAAATAGATTAATCAAAGATCAATGAAGAGATGGACACTGTATCGCAAATAGTCCCTCTAAAAAAGGTCGAAATCCGACTGTACGTTTTTTGTCCCAGATACCGAATATAAGAATCTCCGTGTCTATAACTGACTATATACCGTTAATATCTATAAATTTTAAATCATGGTGCCAAAAAAAAATTATAAAATTAAAATGTTTATCGCCATTATTTTAGTTTGGTGTCGAAGGGTAGTTCAAAGGCTACATAATTTAATAACATTTTAAAACAAATTTAAACAAAGGAAATTTGGATTTGCATCTATTTCGTAACATAATAATAATAGACTTGTAAACTTTGATTAACAAAAATTGCGACGGAATTTTAACCACTGAAATTAATATTTGAGGAGAACCACAAACATTTTAGCTGAGCGCTTCAGATGTATCTAAGTATATTATGAATTTTAACCAAGATTCAAATAATTTATTACCTAAAAATGCTTTGAAGCTGTCATTTATCTTATTTAAGTTAAGCTATTCGACCACAACTCACATAATTGATTTACGCTGATAAAAGGACTCGTTAATCACATCACAAGAGGAGGTCGAAGCGTTTAAGCGCCAAAGCAACAACAAACTGTGCGAATATTGCATTTATATGGTATACATAATACACACAGCCACACAAATTTCTATAAGCACGCTCTTATACAAAAGTTGGCCACAATCCTTGCCGCAAACTATTTGCCGCTTTTGTAGTGATTTTCCTTGTTGTTTTGTTGTTTGCGCAAAAAACGTTGCGTGCGAAAGAGGCACGTACCAAATCGCCCCGAGGAAGCCAAAGTATGGGTTTGACAGATTGCCAGTATCCTTCCGAAATATTAACTAGGGCAATTTCACAATATGCAGCTGTGTATGTGCGCGTAAATATATATATGTATTTGTATTTGTATTTATTTTGCAAAAATTTCATGGCTAATGGTTTAGCCATTGTTCATGCGGCTAAAGTTGAAAGTTAATGTTGAGGCAAGTGAGTGAAATTGCAAAATCATGCTGAATATGCGAAATTAAAAATGCGCGTTTACTGTATAAGCGTATATTTGTATGTAGTTGAATACAATTAATATCATGATAACAATGTTGACTGTCTAATGGGCACACATATTTAGAATGATATACTGTTATCTCTACAATAGTTAGGTTGGGTCGCTCGTTAAATTTATAAAATTACAAATCATTTACTGGTTTATAGCTCTTTAGTCATTTTCTTTGTATAGTTATCTTTAAAATAATTAGGTTACTCCAGTTTATATTTTCATAATTTTGAACAAGTCTAAGTTCGGGTGCAACCGAACATTTTATACTCTCGCAATTTATTGATGTAATTTTATTAAGATAACACACAATTTGACCCATATATTCGGCATAAAGTCTAATGCCTGAACCGATTTCACAAATTTTCACCACCAAGATACACTTTATCCAAGACTATAAGCTCACTTAATTTTGCCAAGATATCTTGTATATTAATCGATATATGCGGAATAAAGCAACATTTATTTTTGAAAAACCTATAATTAGATATATGGGAGCTATGGTAGGGGAAGTTACTACCAGATTTTAATAATTTTTGGAAAAGAGATACACTATTAGAAGAAAAAAATTCTCTGAATTGCATTAAAATATCTGAGAAATTTACTGATATTTTCGGTGAAAAATTACCATTAAGCACTGAGTTCTTCATTTTTGATATCCGGGGCCTTGAAAAGTTATAGTCCGATTTCGACAATTTTTCCACAAGTGAAGCCACAGATGATATACAGTATTTGTATAAAATTTTATTCCGCTATCTTCATTGGTTCCTTATGTATACATTAGAAAGTGAAGGAATAAGATGGAATTCAAAATCGAGTTATATGGAAAGAAAATCGTGTTGTAAACCGATTTCGTCCATTATCCATTTGTGTCATCAGGGTGTCAATATAGTATTATTTACCGAATTTCATTGAATCGATCGAGTTGTTGAGATATGGTTTTTGACCCATAAGTAGGCGACGCCACGCCCATTGCAAGACTGCAAAAAGTTTGGTTTATATAGCTTTATTGGTTTCGGATATTCCGAGATATTCACAAAAAACCTTTTTGGGGGCAGAAGCACGCCCACTTTTCCAAAAAACTTACATCTAGATATGCACCTTCCTAGTGTGATCCTTCAATAACAATCATTTTTACTTTTATAGCATTATTATGACACTTTAAAAGTTTTTGGTTTTCGCCATTTTATGGTCCGATTTCCAAAACCAACCTCCTCAGGGTGTCAAAGAATATATGTACCAAGTTTTGTCAAGATATCTTAATTTTTATTCAAGTTATCCGTTGCACGGAGAGACGGACAGACGGACGGACTGACGGACTGACAGACAGACATCCGAATTTGAACTTTACTCGTCACCCTGATCACTTTGGTATATATAACCTTATATCTAACTCGTTTAGTTTTAGGACTTACAAACAACCGTTATGAGAACAAAACTATAATACTCCCTTAGAAACTTTTGTTGCGAGAGTATACAAAGTTTAAAAATCGCTAAATGATTATTTGCTCTTTGCTATAGTATCATAAACCTTCAAGTGTTTCTTGATTAAGGAAAATTTGAAAATTAAAACGACAATTTCCGAATTATTTACCACAAAATTCGTAAAGATCGTACTATCCTATATCCTGTTGTCAAAAGCATATTCGCACGGTTTCGTTACTGCTTCTAATACAAAGAGTCACCAGGAAGACGAAGACGTTCTTTTATGTATTTCAACTCTATCAGTAATCGGGGCGTATAGAGAGCGCATGAAGAAAGAAATCTTATAAGATATGTAATATTGCAGCTTCGAAGAGAGTAAGTGTATATCATAAACTCGGCGATCCGTTTCGAGTTTTTAGTATTTTTTAATTAAAGTAATAAAATCATTAAAATCAAACATCCATATTGAAGACTGAAATAAATAAAATATATTAAATATGAAAATAATTTGAAATAATACTCCGATTGTTTAAATGAAAAAGTTCAGTTAGAAAATTTTAATTGAAAAACGATGACGTGTTAAGGTAGTTGAAGGTTAAAAATAATAAATTAGCTGCCAAGTATATTTTGACGAACGGCAATTTTTGTTTTGATATGAGACCTCATACAGACACAGATAATCCTCTCATGAGAATAATATCTGAGCATATTATTTCACTTTCAAATTTGACATTTGTATTGAAGTCACTCACAAGGTCATTTAACATCGCTGAAGCAGCGACGAAGTTATATTATTTTATTTAGCTATTTGGAATTCCGAGAAGTATTTGAGTTATAACTCTTGTATAGCAATTTTAAAATCATGTTCGAAGCATTAAGTTGCATTAACCGTTATAATTGCATCCATGCTGAAGATTCTTACATTCCATGAATCTCTTCTTAACTGTTTCAGATTATAGTGAAGTTTGCACTTTATTATATATTTATCGAATTCATTTCATTCATTCTTTTTCCTCTATTCATCTGAATTCTAATGAACTCTGTTGAAATACATTTTCCAGAAAATACTTCTGATGAAAAGTGAAAGTTTTGCAGCTGGCATATTAATGGCATTGATTAACTGTTTATTTCTACTTAAACACTTATCTGATTCAATTTCGTTACTTCATTTATGTATGTACATATTTAAAATGCTTAATTCCAAATTTATTATATCATATGTCTATATTGAGGATTTCTTTCGAAATAACTACCAGAATAAACAAAATTAATAGCAAGCAAAAATTAAGTAGAAACCAGCTTTTTGAATAAAATATTTTTAGACCATTATGCGAATCTGAGTTTTGTATGACTTTTAATGTATAAGGCCTTTGGAAATGCGGCCAAAATTTATGAATAAGGCGCAATTGTACATATTTTGAACACTTTATTAAACTTCTCTTTCTTTCTTTCGAACCGCATTCAAATAGATGTATGTATGTGTATTTATTTATACCGTTATATTAATATTCTCAAACTACAGCCCTCATGCGTCCTAAGTCGATTTTAAATATTTACGTTTAAATGAAACGACCGGCAAATAATCCCTTTTCGGTTCTCACTGCCCTCAAGTTATTTTTTATTTACATGCATATGGATTCAAGTACATAATACGCTTATGTTTGCACTTGTAGGCAATGAAAAATGATATATTCGCAAAAACATGACAAGCAAATAAGTTTAACCACATGAAGTGTTTATGCAAAAGTGCGTATACGCAGTGGCGTACCTCACTTCAGGGTGCTAATATCATTAACAACATAGAGGCACAGTAAAAGCAGTACTACGATTCGATTTATTCATTTACTTTATCATACCTTTAGTAAATGCACCGAATAAATATGTTGCCGGTTTATATATTATCAGATCAGATCGGAATTGTTATCGACAATATGGTGATATCGATTCGCCCACTTAAATAAAATCTACCCGATAGGTGGCGCTGAAAGTCAAATATATTATTTAATATATTTATTATTAATATTATAATAATTATACAATGATATGAAATATTTAAACCGCAACTATAAATGGCCCTAGAGTCGAAATGAAGACTAATGTGGAGTATTTATCAGTATGTCAAATTTAATGACGATAAATTGACAATTTACAATGACATGTATGCCTTCAACACTGATAAAAATAATTATCGGATGAAATAATTAATATCTTTAAAACACAAATATAAATGTTCTATAGATAGCCCTGGAGTTGGAAATATATACTTCACACTGGTGCGATATGTCAAATTCAATGAAGCTTAAATGACAATTGTACAATTTTATTGACATTTATTCCCATAGCAAATAGAAAAATTATTCGAGAAGTCAATCGAAATGTTGATATCCAAATTAGTTAAAAAAATGTTGTCTTTAATTAGAGAAATGCTTTCGTAGGTTTGATTATAACCATCATTGAACTTGACGTAATAAAGGATGCACATAATTAAGGAACTGCTTTAATGGCATATTTAAGAAATATGACTTTATACCTTACTCAGAATGAACAAAAATAGTTATAGATTAACTTGATTTCAAAAATTTATTTTTTTAAATGCGAAAATTTTGACACAATTATGACAAATAGCTCAGATTTTGGGGCCAGTAGTATGTATTTACATATCATTTCGTATAGTTGGTTCTACAGACTAATACTTCACCGTAGGAGATTTCGGCAAAGAAATCAATAAATTATTCACGCTGCTGCTCTATCAGAGTTGTTATTATAAAAAAAATAATCTTATATCACCTTTAAATTTAGTGAACCCCCTAAAGTGAGTAGCTACTGAACTATACGAGGCTATAGACCCTTTTACACATACCAACATATATAACTACGTAGTTATTGTCCATGGTTGGAGTTTGCACATTAGTTGGATTTTCCTGTTTCCTGCTGCCGGCCTCTTTTGTTTGGTTAGGTCATGTGCTGTCGACAATCAAAAAATAGAAGCGTTGACATATTTACATTACCTATAAATATGTAAATACATATGTTGCTGTTTTTCTACATACTTGTCGGCAGTATAAAATACAATATGTACATACCACATTACGTGTGGGCAGTGACAAATATTTTTACGCAAAAACATATATTTTTTTTTTGCTGTACTTGTTGTGATTAATTTCAGATGTGTCGTGTACGTGTGTTAGTAAATTAATTTTATCAGTTCTCATGCAGACGATTTCATGATGGCCAAACATCACAATCAGTTTCATTACAAAATGTGAATGAACTGTATACCCGTGCGTGTGTGTGTTTGTACACACGTAGTAAATTAGTTTTGCTAGCGGTAATAATTGCCAATTATGAACATATACACATAGCATGTGTGCCTCTGGGCTTTGATTTTGTGTACTCTTGTTTACTCTAATGCCTTAGTGTTAATTTCTATTGTCCGGGCGATTACCAATTTTTCGCCGATACCGATGCCGATGCCTATATACTGACTCGCGGTGTTTAGGAGGAATTTATAGTCCGGAAATTACTCTCAAGAAAAACCTTTAAAAATATACAGGCTGCGACGAGCGGCTTATAATTTCAATTGAGAAAACGTGAGATGAAGTGAAGAAGTTCGATTTGTCGATCCCTTTTTATTGATAGCTGTGGGGTGGTGTGCAGGTGTGCTGTGTTGTCCTGTAGTGTACAAGATTGGTGTTCTGCTTTGATGTGGTGAACGTGGGGTGCCAGTTGGCTTGATGATGTCCTGGATCTTGTGCGTCAGCGTTGTGCGATTTGGGTTCGTGTGTGTCACAAGTGATGTGTGTGATGCAAGGGAAGCTTATGTTCATCTAACCAGAGGTATTATGAAAATATCCCCAAAATTTTAAAAAAATTGTCGAACAAAATATTTGCATATTTGACAGCAATCTGAACATTCTAACAGTAGCCTTCAATGGAATGCAAAAGTAATTACTTCCTTTATACTAGACTTTATATTATTATTGCTTAGAATGGTTGGTTCATTCAAATATGAATCATTGATTTAAGTAACAGATGCTATCTACAACCACTTATTATATTACAGTGCAAAAATCGGCAACTTTTGACTAGAGCCATATCTAGTTCCCACGTAAGATAATTTTATATTTCATCAGTTTTTTCCCCTTTATAATAGATAAACGAAACATCAATGAGGAAATCAAAATACAACTTAGCTCACATTACGACTCTCATCTAAAATTATTATTAACTAAAATTATATTAAACAAAAATTTAAAAAGTTATAAATTTTTACACATTCTCCCATACATATGTTTCCCGTTTCTTGCGTGTGTCCATTTAAAAAAAGTAAAATGAAGAATATTCGAACATGAAATTATATTTTATTTGCAATAAGCTAAAATTGATTACGACCTCTAGTCTTTGGTGCCCGTTGTCTTTCTCTCTGATTATGAAGGCGTTAGGAACGCTCAACGTTTAGTTTCAGATTAAGATTCTCCATCACTGAGTCTTTTTGATACTCTCAAATAGGAAATAGGTCTTTAAACTGATATAAAACTATGTGCGTCCCGGTTACATAAACCGGAATATAGTAGAAAAAATTACGTCCGTTGTGAGAACGACGCTGACGCCAATTGGTTTTATTTTGATTTCCTTCTTCTTTCTTTCTTCGACATAAATACTTCCATAAGCCTTACTATCCATAACAATTTTCCACAAGATTACCAAATTAATGCAAGCGCCTACCATCCAATTAATAAATTTAAAATAAAATAGTGGGTGTATTTTATTTTCAATCGTTGCCAATCGCTCACACTGACCGACAATAGTACGTGTACCAGCGCATATCAGTCTGTAAATCACATACCATAAGCCAATAATCTTATTAACGTTTTACGAGTATCGAATTATTATTGCAATTAGTAAAATTGAAAGATGCGAAATTTAAAAATAAATTATTTCGCAATCAACTTTACAGGCTTTCGTTTAAATCTTACATATTCTCTGCATGCGAGTATACCATATCGATCATAAGCTGATATTTTATACATTCATATGCTTTATTTCATTTCATTTATTTTTAGCGGAAGCGCTGAGCGAACCGCTAGAGGACAACTGCATACAAATGACTGTCAACATTCCGTCTCCGTTGTAAATGTGACATTACCTATATGTAGTATAGCAGGCGAGTATGTAAGCAGTGGCGGAAGCAGCAACGGGATTTGTAACGAATGAATGCAACAGTTACGCGAACATATGTGGATGAAATGGGAAATTTTTTGCTGTAACTGAACACACGTGGAGCTACTTTTGTAATGTATAAATGCACGTAAAAGCCGCGTGCAGTAAAAATGCAGGCAACAATTCTGTGAAAGAAAGTATTTTTCGAAGTCGCACACAAAGTGCGCAGAATAATCGATGCGGATGTTCCTTTGTCAATTTAACAACAGCATATTTTGGAAAAAATAAAAGGTATATCGCTGGCCTGCATTTCCTTGTCTACATGGATATGGATGTGCGTGTATGTATATAGTACTTATTTATTATTTTACTAAAAACAAATTTTACGGCTTCAACAAGAAGAAGTTATTTAAGAAGAAGTTCTTGAATGAATGAATTTCAATATAGAGGTGTTTCTATAGCGGTAGAGAATTATAAAGAAATAATGAGTCCCTTCAGAATAGTTCGCACTTCTTACATTGTTCCGGCTTTAGACTTTATATGAAGGTATGTCGAACATAATTGTAAACGTTGCTTGTTGACAACTATCAATTAAAGAAACTCTTAACCCCTAAAGAAACATTATTTAAGTTCAAAAATAGTTTTGTATAAAAGTTGTTTTCGGATGAAAAAACTTTTCGATATTGCACATTGTAAATATTTATTATATTTAAATTTTATTTCAACGTCAAAGCAAAATAAATCAAATAAATATTAAGTCTTTATATTACTTATGAAATCGAATATCTTTACTTTTACTTAATTTGTTTACTGGAAAGGTGAGTAATAAGGTATTCTAATTCTAAATATGTATGTACTTGATATCGGTTGTTGGAAAGATATATAAATCTTGGATTGTTTATACATATTTATAAAGAAAACAAGTAAGGAAAGCTAAGTTCGGGTGTCACCGAACACTTTATACTCTCGCAATTTATTGATGTAATTTTATAAAAACACAATTCGACCCATATATTCGGTATAAAGTTCAATAGAATAACGAAAATCATCATAAATAGTATATGGGGACTGAGGTAATTCCTAAACCGATTTCACTCGTTTTCACCACCAAGATACAATGTATCGAAGACTATACGCTCACTTAATTTAATATTACTTATAATTAGGTATATGGGATCTGGGGGAAGTTATGACCCGATTTTTACCATTTTAGGTACAGAGAGAAACTGTTATAAGAAAAAAATTCAGAGGGAATGAATTACATAAAAATATCTGAAATATCTACCTATATTTTCGGTGAAAAATTACCCTTAGGCACTGATTTCTTCATGTTCGATATCAGGGACCTTGAAAAGTCATGGTTCGATTTTGACAATTTTTCCACAAGTGATGTCACAGCTCAAATACAGTATTTGTGTAGTTTTATTCCACTATCTCCATTTGTTCCTAATGTATGTATATATGTATTATAAAGTGAACGAATCAAAAGAATTCAAAATTGAGTTATATGGGAAGTAGACGTAATTGTGAACCGATTTCGCCACCCCTCGCGATGCCACGCCCATTTTCCAGTTTGTAAAAAAATCTCAATGCAGCTTCCTTCTGCCATCTCTTATGTAAAATTTGGTGTTTCTGAAGTTTCTCGTTAGTGAGTTAAGGCACTTTTAGTAATTTTCAACCTAACTTTTGTATGGGAGGTGGGCGTGGTTATTATCCGATTTCTTTCATTTTTGGACTGTATAAGGAAATGGCTAAAATAAACGACTGCAGAAAGTTTGGTTTATATAGCTTTATTGGTTTGCGAGTTATATACAAATAACTTATTTGGGGGCGGGGTCACGCCCAGTTTTCCAAAAAAATTACATCAAAATGTGCCCCTCCCTAATGGGAGGTTATGCATCATCAGCTTGTACATACTATATAAAGTTTTACGCGGAGTAATAAAAAATCTGTTAAGAAACATATGGTATATATGTATTTAACTAAGTTTAGCTAGTAATCCAATTGTTAAAAATTAAATAACGGTAGTAACTTCATTACTTATAATTAGATTTGCTAAGTGAATTCTATGAAATGAGTGTAATTAATAACTATTATACACCATAGCGGGTTACCAACTACTACTGTTAACGAGTGTTACAATTAAAGCACAAAAACTTTTTAATACGTGATGTTGCATGGATTATGCGAGTTTTTCATTAATGCTAAGTGAAATAGTCAATTTAAATTGTTTAATTGCCCACATGACAGCATGAGAGTAAAACAATCCATTTTTATAGACATGTGTGACATATGCTTTCAAGTATAGTATTTGACATTGTTTAGCATTTATGTAAAAGCATTGAACCCCTTTTTGTGTATATTTCTTTATCATAAGTCAATTAAGCGAGTAGCTAAACAAAAAGTCTTTATGAAACTTATTGTGCATTTAAAATAAAAAACATATTTTTTTCTTTGAGTTAAGCGTATTATTGCAAAATTGGAAAAAAATATTGCGAATCATAAAAAGCTATATTTAAAAAATATACTTTTTCAAGCAATTATATGAAGGCTTTAAAACAATTATATACACTCCTACAATCAACTACATAAGTGAGCGAAAATTTTATGCTATAAAGACGGTTGTCATATCAACAATTTAATTAATTAAACCGCACAATTTATATTTCAAACAAATACGAGTCGCCAACAAAAAATCATAACAAAAACATTACCGAATTGAAGCAAACCACACAACACTTACACGGTCTGTATGCGCTCAATCCCATTACACCTACGTGGTTTGGCTGTGCGTGGCGTATGAGAAACCTCAGCACAGCCATGTCGCACAATGCACAAGCACGTGCTTGGCCGAAAAATGGCAGATTAACAAAACCACTTTATACTTACTATTGTTGACTTTATGGATTTGTTCCACATGAACGTTCAAAGTTTTTGCACGCCGTCTGTGTTGTTGTACAAACGAGCATATGTGCACACATACATATATGCTACATATGCTGAGAATGTCTCCAGACTGTGTTTTTACAAGCAGAAAGCTTTCAGCTTTAAGTATTGTACATATGTGCGCTATTATTTCATGGTTGCAGTAAGAATAAGCCGCTCTGGCAATTAGAAGAGGTTAAATACTACAAGTGAGTGTTTATATTCCCACAATGCATTTGTCATACAAACAAAGATTATTTCATTTAAATGAAAATTTCAATTTAAGAAGAATAGGAGAATGTCATTATTATAAAAAATCTTGAACTTTTGATTCACATATATTGATTGTTGAGATTGATGAACATTCATGCAAGTTACTGCTGTTAAATTTAAATTAAAAAATAAATTTTATGCGATAATTGATACTAAAATATTTAATATATGAACTTGTGGAACAGCAGGAATATTGTAAAAAATATAATTTATATTTTCATATTTGATTACCACTTGTTTTACACATACCCAGCTGTACTTGACTTGAGTATACCACAACTGTGTAAATATAGTTGTTAAATTTAGCAACATAAGTTCCCACAGATTTTCGTAGTTTACTACTAGTGTATACATATATGTATATATGTTATAATATTCAGAATTCAGATCAAATATTTCCAAGAAGCCGTATACATGTCTACATAAAGACTATGTTTACATGTCGGTTTATCCAATAAATCTCATAACCACCAAACACAGTTCAACAAACAAATACAAGAGTAAATTTTCGCTTGAACTCAAGCAATTTGCGAACTACAAGAAATTAAATTTTCAAAGTTTAAACGGAAAATGTCGAACCCAACCTCACCTTGCTGCCATTTATGTCATTTAAGTGAAAGCAAATATTGGCGATGGTTTTGAACAAGTATAATTGAATTTTTAAGCGCATATGTGTAAATTTGTGAATGCAGTTGCACATATACAATACCATAGCCCTGTATGTTGCCCATGTTATATTGCATACGGTTTAAAATGTATTTTTGGATTTGCTTATGCGAATGGAATGAATATCATGAAAATTAAACTTTTTGTTGTAAATAATGAAATCGATGAAATTTTGATGAAATTCGTGCAAATACAGGTTTTTTATAATTAGACTAAAGTTAGATGGTAAAATATTGGTTTTGTAATTCAAACGTTTGCATAGAAGCCGAGCAGATTTGGTTTAAGTTTAGTGGTTGTCTGTCGACCCTCCTAGGCCTTTGGGAGGCCCGTTGTGAAACCACCGGTACTGGACCCCCTCACACTTTATTTTGTTCTCTCTAAGCAGCCATGTAGTCTTGATAAAGTTAATTAATTCAGGAAACCGCGACCGATAGTGGCCAATGAGCTTTGGTTTGTTTAAATTCAATTTCACGTGAATTCAAGTTTGTTTACCAATTTAGAGGTCATATTTGTTAACATTATGAGGAATTACGTGAGATCACATTTGTTTAGATTTTCAAATTAGTCCAGTTTGCTTCCATTTTGTCAAGTAATGGCAAGCTGAAGGTCACCAAAAGTGAAACTAGGGATCATGTGTGGCCAAATCAAGGGAGGAGAAGTTTATAATTTATGGAATTAAGGGAAGTCTAGCTAGTTAAAGCTATAAATCTTGCGAGATGAAGAAAGCTTGAGACAGGAGTTAAGAGGAGTCAAGTTTGAAATCATGTCAGCCCAATTAAATGTTGGGTTCTATAAAGGAAATATACTAATTTCCGCAATTCGAGATTATATATACAGTATCCGACAAAATTATTTGAATATTTCTTGATTTGAATTTGCCAAAAAGTGTTATCAAAGGCCGCCAGTTTTTTGGAAAATACTAATTTGAAGTAATGGGAGCAAGCTTAAATTAAAAAATACGAAAGGCAGTCAAAAAGTTTGACGAAAGAGTCATGAGAGGCTCCAAAGTAAGTACATCCAAGGCACCATTAAGTTTGGAGGTGAAAATGTTTTAATTTGGGGTTGCTGTAGCTACAGTGGTCTGTCTATCAAATCTGGTATTAATCTGGAGAGTCCAAAGCACAGTGGTTCGGCTTGTATGAAGGTGCGGTCATAAATACTTCCCGTTGAGATATCGCTTTGAAATTTTCACCAAAAATCTAGAAAATTATTTTAAATATATAGTAAAAAAATTGGCACCATCGGACTACTAGGTCCTATAGCTCCCATAGAACTGTAATTGCCATTATATGGCAATCATGCTCAAAAATACTTCTCATGGTCATGATCGGAGCGTCAAAACTTTCAGTAAGGCTTTGTAAAAACATTTAAGAAAGCGATAAACAAGCTGAACATGATTTGTCGTTATAGTTTCCCCCATCCAACCCCCACATTCAACCTGTAAGAATAATATCATAAAAAAAAATTAATGTAGGAAAAAAGCAAATTATCAACCAATTTAATACAGTTAATTTTTTCACTGCAATTCTACAGCCATTATAATTAGAACAAAAACTTGTAATGCATTCCCTAGTAAACCGTACATAGATTGAAATAAAGATGGTTTATCCTTCTTTCCAAGCTTTTTTAGTCCAATTATAATGAGTTTGAACTTAAAAATAGTTAATTCAAAGGCCATTATTATTTTGACGATTACTTCGACATCTGCAAATTTCCGCACCTAACTTTAACACTTTTATTACCTTAAGACTCTGGTAAAGACAATGTAAAATAAATCTAAGGGGGGATCGCGGGGGAACACAACTAAAACTTTATGTAAACACATTGTAGACATTGAAGACGCAGACTAACTTCACAAAAAATATAAATTACGTTAGTCTTAATTAATTTCAAAAGTTAAAATAAATACCTTTAGCTTCAAAAGCCATTAAAAATAATCGTGATTCGTTAACCTGAACAATTCTTCTTGATTGGCGTAGACACCGCTTACGCGGTTATAGCCGCGAACAATTACCAGAACAATTTGAAGTGCGTCGTTGCTGCGAATTTTAAAAAAATGTCTGATGTGCTTTAAAAAAATACAGTTGTTCATGCGTTTAACTCCATATTTAGAAAGTACCGTTAGATTTTTGGGAAAACCCGGTTTGAAAATAAGAAGTTTAGACAATTTAGAGGTCATCGGTTTACACTTTGTCAAAAAATCGAGAGATGGATTTTTTGATTTTTGGCCTACGGTGGAACCACTGAACAATTGAAACCTTACAACGATTGTATTTAGTCCAATAAGCAATAATTTTTTTGCAAATGTAACCAATACAAGTGTTAAGTTTTCTCATCTCTACTGCTTAGCCTTTGTTTTTAATGCTTTGTTGTACCAAACCAAATTTGAGCAACAGTAAGATGACAGCTTAAGTTTATTCACGAATATAAACATATGGGCAAATATCGGCAGCTACACCTAACATTTGTATTACCTTAAAACATTGACAAATGCACTGATAACACTCATAAAGGGGGGATCGTGGGGTAACATAACTAAATGTCTATTTAAACATGAAAATTACGTTAAAAAAATACACAAAAAAAGAATAATCAATCAAAAATACACAACAAATAATAAATCAATAAAATTAATTCCACATGATGAATTTATTAAAGTAAATACCTGCAACAACAAAATTATTTTTAAATAATCAAAATCGGACCTCTCTAGCTAATGTTTGACCACTTTGAAATTCAATTTTGTTTTCACGAAAAGCTAACTTAGCGCAGTTTCGCTACAAAGTTGAACAGTTGATCACGCTTTGCATTCTATTTTTAGAATGTCCCGTTAGATTTGCAGTAAAAACCGGTTTGCCATGAAGAAGCTTGGACATTTTAGAGAACTTTTCGCAAATTTTTGTTGTTATGAAATTTTTGAATTTTGTCCTATGGGCGCAACCACTGTGCAACGGAGTGATTTTGAGTAAAAAATGGGAGCCCTTAGAAAAAAATGGGCTTAGATTGATAACTTTATATACCAGTACAATGAGCCCAAACATACAAGTCGTTAAGAAAGAATGTTTCGATCAAAAATTGATAAAGCTCCTACTATGACCTGTCCAAACCTTTGAATTTAATCCTATTAAGCATTTATTGCAATATTCGAATGATAAGCTCGACCGAAATTCTTGTCGTCCCAATAATTGGGACATTTGAGATAGATTGAAGGACTCCTGGGAAAGCATACCATAATCACTTTTCCTGAACTAGGTAGACAACATCTCTCAAAGTATTTTGTCCGTAATTAACGCTAAAGGTGCCAACACTAAATATTGAAGCTCCATTTAGAAGCTAACTTTATAATATATAGGGGTATCCATATAATCATGTTTGTATTTACATTCAAGGGCATACATAATTTTGTCAGACACTGTATATCGGTAAATGTGTGAGATATTTTTTACAAATTAAATAAAAAGAATAATCTTTTGAATCCCAAAAAATGAAAACAATCTAGACCTAATTAATCTAATCGCTTAACTACCAAATTCAAGACCTAAACAACACTTATTAAATAGTGAAAACTTGTTATATTTAAAGAAGTTAATGTATGTATGTAGCAAGTAGGTAAACGACAACAACATGTTGACATTTGATTTCACTCCGCTTCCGTAACGAAACAAAAACTTTGTGAACTTTCTTCACTTAAGTGACACTGCTGTAAATACAGTTTGAAAGTTGCCAAAGTCGTGTCGACATCGGCATAAGATTGAATACGCAACGCTAATGTAAATGTTTGAAAGAGAATATTGTTTGCACAAAGTCAAAATATAGGACAAGACAGCGTGTATGTGCAGCGATATGTTTACAGATACATATGTATGAGCACATGTGTTTATATAGATATGTAAATAAAATGACAGTTATACTATATATAATACATGTATGTTGTATTTGTGTGTGTGTGAGTATTTGCTGTTAGTTAAGTCTTCCCCAATTTGATTTATTTAAATCAAGATAAAAATAATCAAATTGTAATAAATCAGTATTTGCAGCAATCAATATTTCATTTTATTGGCACTACAAGCATAACGAAGCATTGAGATACAAACAAACACACTTACTTTAACACATATTCAAATAAAATTTGAGCTGTTGTTTGTGTGAAATTTGTCAACCGCGAATATCCGGTATTCCAAAGACGCTCTTTGTAATTTTGCTGAATTTGTTTTCCTCATAGCTTTTATTATCAACAGAAGTGGCACTGTCTACATACGAGTATATGTATTTATAAGTATGTCTACATATTTAATAGAATTCTTAACTTCCTTCCTTCCTCTTGACACAAGTATCAATCACTTCAGCGCCAAAAAGGCTACCATTGTCTGGGGATATTGTCATGACGTAGAATCAATCGTTGACAATACCGTTTAGCACACATATCCTGTTTACCCAACAGACATGGGTTAAGTGACTACAACACAGCAGGCCGTTGATGCATCACCTAACTGAGCTGTGACCTTTCTAGAAACTTACAACATATTAGTGTGGATTGTAGTACAACAACTTAGTTGAAGATTAGCCCATGGCAAATTGCTATACACTTTATTGGTACCTGTCCTTCGCTAAGCCAATGTGAACCTTGACATAATAATGAGAGGTGTTATTTATTCAACTAACGCTATTGATAGGCAAACACTTAGCTTGGTTGATACTGTTTATATTATTGAAAAGAAGGTTGTGCGAAGCACAGTCATAGTAGACTCCTTAACAAGTATATTATATCTACTTTAAGCAAATGTGATTTAAGATTTAAGGTGTCTAAATCACATATTTTTGGTATATTTAGAAATATAGATTTCGCAATGTCTATGAGGATGTTTATGTGTTTGCTCGTGCTACGTGGACTTTCCATATAAGGTAATAAGGTAATGGACCCCATTACATTAATTGCCTTTGCAACTCATAAAGAACTATAACGTCAACTGGGACGGAATGGGAGATATGTTACTAAAATAAGGAAAACTAAATCTAAATAAAGGAATGTTGTCAGACCCTACCTCTTCATAGGCTATGAAATACTAATTTGACTATGATTATAATATATAATAATTTAATACCAAAACTCCAGATCTATCCATACTTATTTCTAGTTTCAGATAACCTAATCGACTTCCTTTACTTTTCAAAACTAGTGGATGTTGGCTATATTATAAGCTAATGCAAAAACAAATTTCTTCCAGGAGTTAGCCTACAAAATCGAAATATTCGTATATCGAACTTCGAAACCAAGGCTTTTTTATACTCTCGCAACAAAAGTTGCTAAACTAACACCTATAACTAAACGAGTTAGATATAGTTTTATGTATACCAAAGTGATCGAGGTGAAGAGTGGAGTTCAAATCCGGATGTATGTCTGTCCGTCCGTCCGTCTGTGTGTCGAAAATAGTGGAAATCTGATAATAACAACCTCCCATACAAAGGATAGGTTGAAAATTACTAAAAGTGCGTTAACTTAAAAACTAAACACGTCGGAAACACTAAATTTTGCAGAAGAAATTGCAGAAGGAAGCTGTACTCAGATTTGGAAAATAGGCGTGGCGTCGCCCACTTATGGGTCAAAAACCATTTCTCAGCAACTACTCGACCGATTTCAATGAAATTCGGTATATACAATTTCCTGATGACACGTATGGAAAATGGGTGAAATCGGATCACAACCACGACTACTTCCCATATAACTCAATTTTGAATTCCATCTTATTCCTTCACTATATAATAGGAACTATTGAAGATAGTGTAATAAAACTTTACACAACTACTGTATGTGATCAGTATCAGATCATAACTTGTGAAAAAATTTAGAAATCGGAATATAACTTTTCGATGCCCGGACATCGAATATGAAGAATTCAGTGCTTTCGTGTAATTTTTCACCGAAAATATCGATAAATCTCTGAGATATCTTATTTTAATTCAGAGGGAATCTTTTTCTTCTAATAGTGTGTACCAAAAATGGTTAAAATCGGTTCATAACTTCCCATAGCATATACCAAATTATTGGCTTTTCAAAAATACGGGGCTTAATAGTGAAATCGGCTCAGGAATTACCTCATATACTATATATGATGATTTTCGTTATTCTATTGGACTTTATACCGAGTATATGGGTCAAATTGTGTGTTATATTAATAGAAATATAGCAATATATTGCGAGAGTATAAAATGTACGGTTGTACCCGAACTTAGCCTTTCCTTACGTGTTAAAATAATTATTATTTATTAATTACTGAATATAGTTACTAAAAAATATACCAAAATATGGGCACAATCTACATTTTCCTCCTAATTCAATTGTGTATAATAATTTTCGGTCAAGTTTTTCGGCTATTTTTGTCTGACTTACATAATTTTTCAATAAGAATGAAAAACATCATTCACAGTTTAAAAGCTTATTACTTTATTGAAAGTTTAAATCTTACTTTTAGTGGATGCATATTTTACTCATTATTTCAAATATATGTCTATATACACAAATGTATGTATATTAATTTATACATAGTTGACAGATTCGTACTCTTCAAATAATACGAATTTTCTGCAAATTTCGCATATACATATGTACCATTAGAAGGTACCAATATCAGGCGAAAAAATATTGTCCTAAGCTGGTAAATGCAATTTCTCAAAATATTTATTTAGTCTAATGAGAATATTTGTAAGTCACTGCCATATTTGATAGTGGTAGCTTCATGACTTGTAATTCAATTGCTGTCTTCGATAATACTTATTAATAAGTAGTATAATATACGAAATTTTTAATTATTTGCTATAATTTTGGTTCTATTATGGATAAATCTAACTTTAAGCATTACTAAAGAAATACAACTATAATAATAAATTTTGTATTTCATTTCAGCAGATTGATTTTAAATCTCTGCTATAGCAACTTTATGTATACATATGTACATATATTCATATTTATATATGTATATAAGATTCCGGTGTTTATATGTTCAGATCGCCTTAATGAAAAATGAAAAAAAAAACGAAACAGTCGAAGATTTTCCTCACAAGGACATACCAGAAAAAAGGTTCAAACAAATATTTGCAAAAAATTCGAATACTTGTGTATGTATGTATTTTACTTGTAAAGGACAATTCATTGCATTTTGGACTACAGAATTTAGGACTCTGTACTTTTGAAGTAAATATTTAAGGATTTTAAAAATTATTACAAAATATATATCACAGCGAGTTGACATATTCACTCTACAATATTTTTTGTGGTAACCAATGCAAACATAAATATGTATGTCTGTACATAAAATATAATTGTTGTTTGCCTACCTTTTACCGCCGCTGATTGAAGCTAAATGAAGAGTCTCCAACTTTCTGAACAACATTTCTCCAAACATTTATTTAACATGAAAAGTTATATTACATTAAATTGGTGTAGACAAACAATATAAAAAATAACAACAACAAAAATAAAAATCTATGTACTGCTGTGTATTTCTGCAGTAGGAAAATAAAATACCTTTTGCGAGTACAAACAAATGCGAGTTAGAGAGAAAAAACAAATACTTACAATATAAAGTTAAATAAATTTGTGCGCGCTTCTCGATACAAGCGTCTATGTAGAAACGGCTTTCGACAGTTACGGGCATATATAAGTACATATGTTTATTTGTACGAGGGCTGCTATATATATTTCTGGCCTACGCAACACTAAGTGTTGCCAGGTGCAATCTGACATTTCCATTGGAAAGTTTGACATTTTTTAGCATAACATCACTCAGAACGTTTTGTCATTTAATCGTGAATTGTTTTATTTACAGGGAATTAAAAAATTTATCTCGGCCAAAAAATGGAATTAACTCGTGAACATTTTCGTGCGATCATTTTTCACAACTTTCGACGTGGATTTTCGCGACAACAGTGCATCGATGAACTAAAATCTTTGTATGGCTATGAAGCACCATCCTATAGCACTGTGAAAAACTGGTACAACGAATTCAATCGTGGCCGACGCTCGCTCAAAGACGAATTCCGTGAAGGTCGTCCAAAAACAGCCGTTGTGCCAGAAAACATCGATGCCGTACGTGAGCTGACAATGCAAGACCGTCATGTAACATACCTTCAGATAGAGGAATGCCTATCAATTTCTCCCACCAGCATACATTCGATATTGCATGAATAACTGGCCGTAAAAGAGGTTTGTTCTCGTTGGATACCGCACAATTTGACAATCGCTCAAAAAAAGGCTCAAAAAAAGTGCTTCGAAAATTGGTTTGAGCGCATGCAAAAGTGTATAAATCTTGATGGAGAATATTTTGAAAAACAATAAAACCATTTTCGTTGATAAATATTCCTATTTTCATTATTAGGCCAGAAATATATATAGCAGCCCTCGTATGCCGACTGAAAAATTTCCTATAATTTAGGACTGATGAGTATTATAATTTCCATTGTGTTCATTTCTATGACTTCACTTATTAAATTAAATGAAAAGCGCAGCCGGAGCACTTATGAGGATTTGTATTTCCTGCTCGACTTATTTTTTTCACCGTTAAATAAACAATATTCGGCTTTCAACTACTACTTTAATGTTTTGGCATATAAGAAATTACTGAAGAAATTTACATAAGTACATGAACTTTATATAAATACATTAATAATATGTATATAAGTATGTATAAGTATGTTTGTATATTTGACTCTTGGCTGATGCAGAAAAATTCTGTTTTTCTGCCGCTTCCGTCAGATTACACTGCGCACGACTGACATACTCACACATACATATATGTATGCAAACATTTAGTTACAACATTAATTGAAATTAATGACATTTAGTATTATATTACAATTTCGCTACATTTCATGCTATTTTATACACTTATTACACACTTTAATAAATTATTTGTGCTCCTGCAATGATATGGCAACTACATAAATTAAATTTAAAACAAAATGCAAAGCCTTTGGCCATTTAAGAGCATAAATCTTCAACAGATTCGCCTTGTAAAAGCAACAAGCGTTGTTGCTCCTTCTTCTTTGATAGGCCTTTAGTCTTGCCACGTCGGTTGACTACGCCGTCCTCCTCGTCCATCATGCGTAAAATTGTCGTCTACCGAAAAAGAAAAAAAAGAAATGAAAATGGGAAGTGAAAAATTTAAAAAATATTTATACGACAGTTTAAGTAAAAGAATTTTGAAATAATTAAATTACTACCTTTACGTAAGTCGTTAAGGAATTTTAACAAAATATGTTAAAATCAAGCAGTGATGGGTCCGTTAAGTATTAAGAATACATAAGAAATACGAAAATTTCGAAAAACTTACGATTTACTATTAAGCATGGACTCCTTTGGATCAATACACTTGGCCTAACGATACTCCAACTATTTTAATGTTTGCCAGAGGTCTTCAAAGTAAACCTTATGGGTATGGAAGTGGCTCAAATTTCTCTACGGTGAGTGAATTTTTCAATATTGAAAAAGGAAACAGCATATTTGAGGTCTAATCAGCTTAATAGTTCAACTTAGTAGAGTCCTGTGAGCCTTGATATTAAATTAATTGATATTAAAATTTAAAAATTGAATATTGCTTTGAAAAGGCACAGTATCATTACAGTTCTGCACAAATTTAAACAAAATCAGTTTAATCATTTCTACAGATATCTAAGTAGTTTAAAAGAGTTATAACACTTGATTTAGGTGGAAAATTGACTGAACCATTCCTTGATAATATTTTGGCCAATGAAAATTCGTCTCAATAATTATTTACCCAGAGGCGATTATTACTGATACGAGAAAATATACCAGACATGATTTTTTTCTGGATATAAGGAAGCCTAGAGAGTATTCTCTTATTCGATTCCCAAATACACATCAGCTTAATAGTTCAACTTAGTAGAGTCCTGAGTCCATGGCCGATAGTACAAGCAAAGGTCTTCATCATCAGATTGGTTGAGTGAAGTTCACAGTTTCGACTTTACTTCTGATAGGTATTAGAGGATACACGCGGAAAGTAAAGTAAATCCTTTGATGTGATCAAGAGATTGCGCTTGTTGTCCGGAATAACCACAGAATACGATCCACGCGGTCTTTGGAGATATCCATTGTATTAGTGTATCCGCGATCTGTCCATATGAGATCGCATACTTTTATCGCGTTATATTTCGTGGAATCTGGTTTTGGGGAATCTGGTCGTTTCTCATAATAACTGACCCTACCATAACGTTGAATGCCGTTAAACCAATTTTTGAAGGAGATAATCGAAAGAGAATATTCATAGTGAATAATATCCCTCCCAAAAACAAGCATCGAATCACCGACGCATATTGCTATTTATTCCATTTATAGAACACCCGTTTCGACACGCTTTCAAAAAAAATCCAATAGGTTCAAATTTTCTATGGTACCGAACCGCTCTCCAAAATTCCTACACACTTACAATATACCTACAATAATTAATTTATATTTTTTCCATTATGACTAATGTAAACTCATTTGTAATCCACAATTTATAATCGTTCACTGCATGTAATAGATAATGCAATTAAGGCACATAACCAAGCAGCACTCACCTGATCCGAACAATCCATGGGCGCCACGGAAATATCACGTACTGCACGAAATTTACCGCAATTATTCAAGTGTTCGTTTTCCAAGCGAAAATAGTTCCAAATAAAACGGCGAAACACCTCCAACGGGCTGAGTATGGTCACCATTACGTCGCCCTCCATATAGCCAGCTTCAATTAAGCTCATCGATACGGTCCAACCGAAACGCAGCACTAAATCTTCCACAATGCCAAAGTAGTAGAACCACTGTGCGAGAGTATAAAGTACAATATACACAGTTATATACATACAAATGCACGTTGAAGTACATAAACAATAAGTAAATGGGTGCCTAATTGGGCAAAAAATAATGTCAATTTATAACTGACAACTGTAAAGCGTTTGGGGTGTAGCCAAAGAGATGTTGCCACTGAGATATTACAAGTGTGTGTGTGAGTTTTAATACCGACATGCACTTACCGTCGACGAGTAGACAATTTCTTCACGCAAAAAGCGATTATCACCAGCCTTGGCATCAAATAGGCCCCAATCCATTTTAATGTCCCACGTGTAAGCATAACATGAGGACACAATGGCCGCCACTATCCAGCAGTAAAACCAAGGATTATCCTTCGAATTGATGTAGCCGTCTGTAGACAGAGAGAAAGAGAGACAGAGATAGAGATAGAGTGAGTGAGGACGAGAGAGGCGGTAAACCGTAAGTGAATTATGTATTTATAAAAAATAAACTGTTGCTGCAGCAGACACTGGGGAATGTTGGTGTAGAAATGTTATTAACAGTCAATTAAACTTAGTTGTCGAGATGTCAATTATGTTTATTATGTTTATTGCATGCACATGGACCTGTTTAGCCAACCCGGTCAACGAAGTCAAGTGGACTTCCGAAAATGCTCAACAATGTAATGTAAGTACATTCAGTGTGGCATTATTTGTTAGACAAAAGTAATCCCATCGACTGCGTACGGATAAATATATGTACATATACCTGTGTAATACATATATCCTTAAGGACGTAGAGTTTGGTAATCTTAAAGATAATGGGTCATAATTTCTGAGAAAAATAATATTTTCTTTTCCCAGAAAAGGACATCCTAATACTATGTAAAGTTGAACACATACCTTTTTTTTTAATTTTATAGGGAAATATGGTGTTTTTGGAACCAAAGATATGTCTTGATATTAAAATTTAACAAGAAAAAACGTTAACTTCGGCTGTACCGAAGCTAATATACCCTTCACAGGTGCATTTCTTTTAGTAACTATGTGTCTAAAGACGTAAGAAAAAGTAAGTAAAAAAAGAAAAGATGTTACTAATTCTTTTTAGCCGGGTTGTTTGCTAGAAACATTAAGGTTAACCGATCTGAATAATTTCTTCGGAGATTATATTATTATCTTAAGCAGTAATCCATGTCAAATTTCGTGAAGATACCACGTCAAATGCGAAAATTTTCCATACAAGCCATTTTGATTCCGATCGTTCGGTTTGTATGGCAGCTATATGCTACAGTGAACCGATCTGAATCATTTTTTCGGAGATTAAATTATTTCTATGAACAATAACTCACACCAAATTTCGTGAAGATATGTAGTAAAATGCGGAAGTTTTCCATACAAGCCATTGATTCCGATCGTTCAGTTTGTATGGCAGCTATATGCTATAGTGAACCGATCTGAATCATTTTTTCGGAGATTAAATTATTTCTATGAACAATAACTCACACCATATTTCGTGAAGATATGTAGTAAAATGCAGAAGTTTTCCATACAAGTCATTGATTCCGATCGTTCAGTTTGTATGGCAACTATATGATATAGTGGTCCGATATCGGCAGTTCCGACAAATGAGCAGCTTCTGCGAAATTTCAAAACGATATCTTAAAAACTGAAGGACTAGTTCGTATATATACAGACAGATAGACGGACGGACAGACAGACGGACATGGCTAAATCGACTCAGTTCAACATACTGATCATTTATATATATATTTACTTTATAGGGCCTCCGACGCTTCCTTATGGGTGTTACAAACTTCGTGACAAACTTAATATACCCTTTTCAGGGTATAAAAATTGAAGATTGCTTTGAAAAGGCACAGTATCATTACTGTTCTCCACAAATTTAAACCAAAATCAGTTTAATCATTTCTACAGATATCTAAGTAGTTTAAATGAGTTAAAACACTTGATTTAGGTGGACTGAACCATTCCTTGATAATAATTTGGTCAATGAAAATTCGTCTCAATAAACATTTACCCAGAAGCGATAAATACTGATACGAGAAAATATAATATTTTTATGGATGTAAGGAAACTTAGAGACTATTTTCAAGACTTATTCGATTCCCAAATATGTATATTAGTTTTACCTATACGCCAGAAATGTGTTCAATAAATGTGATCGAGAAGTTTTGAAATAAATTATAACAATTTTAAGAGTTATTTATGTAAGCAATTACCGTGCCAGCTTCCGGCTACAGTAGCAATTTTGGTACCTCCTGTTACCGCAACCAAGGCAACGATATTGGTCACGCGCAACCTTTGTAGTTTTCTCTCATTTGATATAGTATTTCGTTAGACATTTGCATTTATTTCCTAATCCCATTGGGAGACCTTTCCTTGTTTTGCTTTCATTTTAGATGAGCTTTTAAATATGCATAACGGTAAAGGGGTACCATTTCAGCTAATTTGCATTTGAAATTTAAAGAGTTTTTCTTGTTATAACGAATTAAAAGGCGAAAAAACGGTAAATTAAAAAATTTTTATTTTAAATTAAATTTTAAATTTTTTATCTCTTTCTTCTCTTTTTCTAATTCTTCTTCACATTTTAACTTTCAGGGAGATGAGGTACTGATTGTGTGTGAAAGTCAGCATGTGCTTTGTAATGGAGAATCAGTTTCAAAATATGAAAATAATACTCATAGGGTGTTTCAATTAAATTGGGACTACATATATATCCACGACTCTGTCACCCAATTTGTTCGAGCTTCTGATAAATACGAAAAACCAAGATTTTTATATATGGGCCAAAATCTGATCCAATTAATTGTATGTACTTTAACGGTACTTTACTCGAAAAATGTTATAACTGCATATCATTGTACAAAATTGAACTAGTAAATGATAGTCCTCATAAACAGTACCTTTCATTCCATTTCATATCCTGTCTTTATCTATGAACCCTTTATATTTGTATTGTAACAAGATTTCATTCTAAAAGCTCGTATATACGAATGGTTTTATATTTCTACATACATACACGAACATTTAGAAATGGTTATCAACATCTGAGGTTCATCTCAACTCTGTCAATTCCATAGAAAATCCATTATAGAAACATATTTACAAACAGACATGCATACATGTTTATTCGATATTTGAAAGTTAAAGCGTTTTCGGTTTTTGCGTTTGCTTCGTGACAAAAGTTTGGCATGTGACTAACTAAACTTCATTTAACTCATAACCAAACAAAACAAGTAAGGAAGGGCTAAGTTCGGGTGTAACCGAATATTTTATACTATCGCAATTTATTTATTTAACTTTATTTATATTATATAATACACAATTTGACCCACATATTCGACATATATATTGTATAACGTCCATTGAAAGTTGGAAACCATAATATTAGGTTAGAAGCTCCGAGGTCCTCGTGTTCGATATATGGGGCCTTAAAAACCTATGGTCCGATTTCGGCGATTTTTAGAATGGGGCTGCCACACTGTAAACATAGTATTTGTGCAAAGTTCTGCACCGATATCTTCACTAGTGCTTACTTTATATATTGTAAAGTAAACGATTCAGATCGTTTTCAAAGTTTTGGTATATAGGAAGTAGGCGTGGTTGTGAAGCGATTTGGCCTATTTTCACAACATATCATTGGGATCTATGAAAACTATTACAAACCAAGTTTCATTGAAATCTGTCAAGTAGTTCCTGAGATATGGTTTTTGACCCATAAGTGGGCGACGCCACGACCATTTTCCATTTTGTAAAAAATCTGATTGCAGCTTCCATCTTCCATTTGTTATGTGAAATTTAGTGTTTCTGACGTTTTTCGTTAGTAAGTTAACCCACTTTTAGTAATTTTCAATCAAACCTTTGTATGGGAGGTGGGCGTGGTTATTATCCGATTTCTTACATTTTTGGAATGTATTAAGAAGTGGCTAAAAAAACGACTGCAGAATGTTTGGTTTATATAGCTCTATTGGTTTCCGAGATATGTACAAAAACCTATTTGGGGGCGGGGCCACGCCCACCTCCCCAAAAAAAAATCCATCCAAATATGCCCCTTCATAGTGCGATCCTTCATACTTTATTTTAATTCCATAGCTTTATTTATGGCTTAGTTATGGCACTTTATGTGTTTTTGGTTTTCCATCCGCCATTTTGTGGGCGTGGCAATGGTGCGATTCCGCAACCCTCTCACGGTCCCAAGGAATATTTGTGCCAGGTTTCGTCAAGATATCTTACTCAAGTTACAGCTTGCACAGACGGACGGACGGACAGACTCCACTCTTCACCCTGATCACTTTGGTATATATAACCCTATATCTAACTCGTTTAGTTTTGGGTGTTACAAACAACCGTTATGTGAACAAAACTATAATACTCTCTAGCAACTTTGTTGCGAGAGTATAAAAATGGTGAAAAAGAGCTGCGGGAAATATTTTACTTCAGTGCGCATTATGGTAATATTTTTTAAACGGAAGTAATTTAACTTTTGGCGCATAAATTAAGCATTATGGGAAGTACTTATGACCGATTACGACTTATACCCAAAATTTCCTTAAATAGGTAAGTGAGAGCGAGACCGAGTTCTTTTAAATTGTATCATCATAATTTTTCAACAAACTTTAGATAAATCGAGCATCACTACAATGTTTATTAGAGGTTCGCAAGAGTTGTGATTACCGAAGTTATTTAACCGTAATCTATCAAATGTTAGACATTAAAGGAGGAAATGCTTAAATGGTTTTAGCTCAGCTTCTTCCACACATGCATCTGGCAAGATCCCTAGTCTCACCGCATGTGTACCTATTGGACTGTGTCCACGTATGATGGCGCTGAGATGAACTTTGCTAAGAGAAAACAGTTTGAAGGACCTGTTTCCCTCCAATGCAGACCAAACGGATGTCATGCGATGTCTGTATGCCCAGCGCACAAGTGGTTCATAGACTGTCAACCCGCTCCCAATCCAATGTCAAATTTGCCATCTTGTAAAATTGTCCACATTGCACTCTAACTCTCGCGGTGACCGGGTACCCATACAACTCCGATAGCATAATAACTACCAGCTATTGATAAATATATTATTCACTCCTTAACTAGTGTGGATCGAAATGTCATTGATTCCAAGCCGACGGTAGCCGTTTTGCTGTCGGAGTGGATGCACACTACGAAATAGTGCCAATTTGTGGGAAACCTTAAAGAAATTATATAATCATTCTTTTCTGGTACTAAAAAATGATAACAAAATGGCTTGTTTAGCCATAAATTCAATTTATGTTGACCGAACTAACATTTCATTTCAATGCTACTTATTCATTCGATTTAAATTTTACAGAATTGGCAGGAAATAGTTCAAAGCAGATTATGAACCTTTTTCCCCAGCGACATGCCACATTTCCCAAAGTCATACGACATCAATAAACAAATTTTCGGATTCAATTGTACATACCAATTTCACTCTCGAGAGATTAACAAACATATAAACGCACAAAAATATACTGCTTTGTTGTTGCAATGCACTACGGATACATACATTTGTACATATAGTATACCCTTGAAACCCTTTAAAAGCTATGGAATAACTGAAATTGAACAATACTTTTCCACTCACCTGAGGTTGTCTGAAACTTGTACGAGAATATCACCACAAAAAAGGACGTCGCGTACTTAGCAGCATTAACCAGATGCGGAAAAGCTTCACGTGTGTCACGATAGCGACGAATGCACTGACCGAAACGCCAATAAGCCGGTAAAATAGCTACAATGGGACGCACCATAGAGATGTCCTGTACGCAAGAGCTGCCACCTATTTGAAATTAGAAAATAAAAAAGCTGATTGTGTCAGCTGCCAGCAAAGCAGCAACTTACCATAACTCGTTTTGTGCCAACTGGGATTCTCACCGAAGAAGCAAATAATGAAGGGTATATCGAGGAAGGCCGGCACAATGCTGTTCAACTGGTCCGCGAGCCAAAAGTCGGCAAAGGTCACAAAGAAAAATGGTGCCATTACAACGCGACTAACCACACGCACAGCCCAGTAACGCGCCTCGTGATGAAATGTCTTCGTTGGATTGAGTAGAAATGCAATCATCAAGGTGTAAAGAAAGATGGGCGCCGAATATTGTGGTATGCCGAGAGGGTCACAATAAATATAGCAGAGCACACAAATTGCCCAAATTACGCCAAATACAGACGCGACTTCCATGATATTCTGCTCGGACAGATGATTACGTGGATCCAGTTCGAAGATGAGCACATGATTAACGCCCGACGAACGCCAACCATACACATTGACGCCCCACAGGAAAAGAAACTCAATAATGAGAAATGGGCCGCGAAACATGCGCAGACCCACACGCCAATCATCGCCAAAACCATGAAATATAGCCGACAAGATGACTGTAAGGAAGAGCACGACAAATGCACCAGAGAAGAGACCAACTTTGAAAGTGGTCCACGGACTTTGTTGTTCACCCAAGGGTGGCACACGCAAACGTTTCATTGCCTTCTGACGATCGCCGCCTTCAATGTCGTTGGTGAAAGCGCGTTCGGTTTCCTGTATCAGTCGATCGATGTCTTTATTGACATAGAAATGTGCCGCCTCCACATACTCCTCACGCCACTTGACACCATCGCAAACACTCAAGAGCTTATCGTGTTTCTTGAGTATCTTACGAAAACCGGTGAAATTCAAATTCTGGTAATTTTGTAACAAAATGAGACCCAAATAAAATTCACTAAATGCTAATTTGAGATCCTGTATTTTGCGCGCCGGTACATTCTTCTTGCCCAGTGGTGTTTTCGACTTCCAAGCAGGTTGTTTCTTAACCGCGCCCATCTCTAGCGTTTCGCTAAGTTCACTGCGAAGATTGCCGTATTTGCGCGTGGCCTCAGCCATCTTTTCGGAGTAGAATGTGTTGATTTTGGCTAACTCTTTGTCGCAGTAATGGAAGAATTGCTCGTCGAATTTGGCAAAGTAACGAGACAGCACTTCGGGATCGACAAGCTCAGCGGAGGGCGCTTGCTCCACGGCCGCATACAGCATTGCCTTCATTTCCTATAGAGGTAGAAAATATTTTTTGGGTAAAAACTAATAAAACTTACTTCTAAAAATTAAAAGCTTTATCTAGTAAGCGGTGCTTTTATAACACACATGACTGTACTTTGTTTAATAAGAATATACCTATATATCTCACTTAATATATACATAAATGCAAGAGTATCCAATACCAAACAACCCATCTCTCATTTCATCTCACACTCGAAAGCTCGCTCTGTTTACATTGTTTGTTTGTAAACAAACCACACCACAACACATATTTTTCATTTTGTTTACATCTTCATCTTCTAAACACCATGCAACAGGTGTCTGTTTACGATCATGCGCATTGCACCAACCACATTTTCCCGCCAAAATAAAAGCTCCTCACTTTGACAGCTGCCCACAGAGCTTTGGTGACGTCATTCACCCAACTGACAACAGCTGTCAGCGAGTGCCCACCCGCAGCAGCAGTATCTACAAGATTTTCACTTTTCACTGGGCCAACAAACCGAAAACGCAAATAAAACGCGTCGTGTATGCCACTCATACCTCGTAGTTTATGTACTGTTTTCGCCATTCCGGTGTTATATGCGCGCTCAAGTGTTCGGCAAATTTCATTTTAACAAACGCAACGTGTTAATTCACTATAATTTCACTAAATAATTGAACAGCAATCATTGCACACGCATCATTTTCACAGTCACATTCAATACAAATACACACATCGAGTCCAAAATAGCTGAAAAGTGAAAACTGTCGCAAAACATATGGTCGGAGAAGAGCTTTTGTGCTTCGCATGGCAAACTTGCGTGGCTTTTTCGTGGCGTTGAAGCTTTTGGAAAAATATAAATTTGGTTTCAAATGTGAAAATAATTTGTTTAGTACATTTAAAGCTTTGTTTAAATCTCTAGACAGCTTAAATATTTAAATAAAACAAAATTTCAATAAGAAATTATAAAATATTTTATATGATATTACTAATATCTAAGTGAATAAGTAAATTTAACGTACTCTTTTATTAAATTGATGTTTAATTTAATTATAAATTATAAACTACTTTACAAAAAATATTCAGAAGAAAAAACGAAGCTAATTTTCAAATAGTATCTTCATATTAATTTATTATTTTTTAAATAAGCGATCGGTATAAATTCTATTTGATTTAGATGTAATCTACAGCAAGTTTTTGAACACTTCTTGGATCAAATTCACTCGCATCCTTTTGATTTTGGCCGAATTAAATGAAATAATTGACGGCTTTAGATATTCATCATTATTTTGCTGGATCAAATTTGCCGTATTCGTATTTTTAGAATGATTAAAACCAGAAATATTTCTCGGGTGGCGTCAAAGTTTACTGCAAAATAAGTCTTCATAAATCTAAACCCAAATAAAGACGCTCCAAATTTTATTTTTTAACTAGCAGACCCGGCCACACGTTTTTGTGGCAAGGTATACATTAAATTAAGTTGGTCCAATCTTGGCTTGACATGATGACAACTCACACTACTTTTAATTGCAAAGTGAGTGTTGATAGTTCAGGCAATTTTAAATAGTTTGGGATAATTGAGTACGTCATCCTGGTTTGTAGCTGTGTCAACTCTCTTGGACCGAAATTCTAAATTGTCGCATTAAGATTAACGATATATTTTTTACCACCAATATAGGTCATTCAATCAGTCATTTATGGTTATTATATTGAGGTTTCATGTCAGGAAAACTTCTCTTTCGAGTCAATGAAGTGACAGAAATCTGTTGGAAATGCTATTAATCTATCGAGGTGTCAACTGCGACCCTACCATTTCCAACTGATTCAACAATCGCAATTTGATATTGTTGCAAAAACACTCATATGTTAGCATGCGATTAGCCCGTCAGTAACAGTTGATCCAGGAATAATTGGAAGAGTCTGGTGTAAATCACCATAAGCGTTCATCGACAATCAACATCTTTTAAAATCCTGTGCAGTACCTCCAGCAACTTCTTGAATATTTGGAAAATCTTCGTTATAACGCAATTTTTGGCGATTTTGCCGACTGGTGTTTCGTTCATTTGCAATTTAGGAGTAATTTCAAGGCCGAATGTGCCGTTTGTTTGCCTACTAACAGTTGCCAAGATGCCCCTATTCCCGAAAATGAGTAAAATTGGTTCTGAATTACATCAGCCCTCATATACTCATTTATATGATTTTCTATTGGACGTTATGCCGTTATATAGGTCAAATTGTGTGTTATCTTAATAAAATTACATAAATAAATTGCGAGAGTATGAAATATTCGGTTGGACCCGAACTTAGCCTTTCCTTAGTTGTTACAAATTGTTTTGGGCAAACGATACAACCTTGTACAATTGAACAATAACAAAAATATTTTAACAAAGCAACAATGACAACCTTCAAAATATTAGTTTTTTGTTTTCTCTTTTTATATTTTTCTTGTCAACTCGAATAGATCGGTTTGGCCGTTATCGACTTTTTGCGAGACTAACGAACAGCAATTCATGTTTATATTATATTTATTTAACTGTAAATTAGAAGTAAAACAAAATGTTAATTATTAATATCTCCTAACTAAATTTCATCAAAATCCGTTCAGCCGTTTAGACGTGAAAGAGCAAAAGTCCCAACAAAAACGACTAAAAATCACTAACTCAATTTAGTTATCTGCCTACTGCCTACCCCCTAAGAACCATGACGTGATTATTTATAGCCTATGACCATTTCTAGGTTATCATCTATCACCATACCAAATTTCATCAAAATCCGTTCAGCCGTTTAGGCGTGAAAGAGTAACAGACAGACAGAGTTACTTTCGCATTTATAATATTAATATGGATTAAATCACACATAAAGCCTTAAAAGTTTTTCGTTTTTGAAAAGAATTTCGAGAATATATTGTTTTAAGACAATTTTTGGAAACCTCTGAATTTTTTTTTCACAACATAATCATTTTTTTTCGATACTATAATAAATATAAATGTAATTAAGGGCTATACCAGCGTAACCCATGAAATATTAGGCGATTTTCGTTAATTTTTTTTTTTAAAGAAAGTACTCGATCGAATGTTTCGAAGTTTTTTGGACATAATAGGGAATATTTTTAGCCAAATTTTAAAATTTTTGTTTACAAAAATATTGAAAAAATACGGAGTTATGTGCTGTCTTCGAAGGTGCCAAAAAAAAAGTTCTCCAACTGCTGACATGATTCCGGCCGAACGACGAAAAAAAAAAAAACAATAATTAAAAAAAATAATTTAAAGAGCTGAAGGTATTTTTTATACAACGACCTTAAATTTTTGAAGAATATGAAAAACATAATGCTATAGTTCTAAAAAATGTCGTTTTTTTAGGAAAAAATTGTCGTTTATTAAATGTCAAATTTACAATTTTCAACCAGTCAAAAAGATCGTGGGGCATTGTATAGTAAACATATTCAAGAATACTCAGTTTCAATTTGTCAATTTCTCGTTGAGTCGAGTTTTGAGAAATGTCGTTTCGAGAAAAACGAGGAAAAAACCTTTAGAGCTTTATACCTCGAGCGGTACTTCTTTATAACGCTGCCATTCAAAAACTATTCAAGATACGACCTTGCCGATTTGACAGGATTTTTTAAAGAAGTATAAACATCGAATAAGCAAAAATAAAAACATAGAATTTTTGAAAGTGTCATACTGGTATAGCCCCTTCAACTGGCACAATCAAATATGGGTTGTTTTTGATTCGGACGCCTTGGATAAATTAAACATACAACTGACTTAGACTGACATAATGTAGTAAAGGCACAATAACAAGGCGTTATACAACTTTACTAGGGTGTGTCTTCTAAAAAATGTGTCTTAATAACTTTACTTCCAAGTAGTGTCCGACCGATACCAAAATTTTGGCCGATGCCGATGCCGATTCTTTCATCAACAACATTATTTAGTAAATTAGTATGATAACAAAATAAAAACAAAGACAAATAACATCACAAAATAGGTAAACAACTCAATTCATATGTAAATATGAAGTTGTTTAGTGATTTAATTAATACTCAAAACTAAATAAATTATTATTATAAAATATATGTTGATAGAACAAATAAGTTATTTGCGTTTTCTCAAAGCGAATCTGCAATCAGCAATATAGCTTTTTTCCTTTAAGGGGATACACCGGTGTGACATTTTCAAATATCGATCTTTTATTTTTTGCTTATTCGAAAGTTTATAATTCCAAAAATGTCCTGTGAAAGGTCGTATCTCGAATAGTTTCTAAAGAGCTAAAGAGCCGCTATAGTCGAAACTTTAAACGCGTTTTTCTCGGAACGACTTTTCACAAAATTACTGACATCATAACTCAACGAGATATTGACCGATCAACTTCAAATTTAAACTGAATGTTCTTGAATATATTTACTATATAATTACCTACGATCTTTTCGATTTGTTGAAAATTGTCAATTTGGCATTTAAAAAACGACCATTTTTTACCTAAAAAATCGAAATTTTTTTTTTGGCACCTCCCAAGACAACCCATAACTCCTTTATTTTTCAAAATTTTTGTAAAATAAAAATCTTAAAATATAGTTGAAAGTACACCTTATTATGTCCAAAAAACTTCGAAACATTCGACCGAGTACTTTCTCTAAAAAAATTCACTAAAATCGCCAATTTTTCATGGGTTACACTGGGTTACCCCTTAAGGACAAATATGAGCATTAAGGCCAATATTCGAAAATAGTAGGTCTAGTAAAAAAAATCCATTATTTTCAAAGAGATGACTTTTGTCATTTATAACTCACATTGTGAAAGGTGGCAATAGTGATAGTGATTCAATAGAAACTTCGAAAGCTTGTTTTGGAGGTTCTTTCCTATGCGCCTTATTATAGTACAGGCCAGCACCAAGTGATTATTATGTGACCCTGTCTATAGCAAACTTTTAAAAATAAATTAACCTAGTTGCGAATGCTTCTATAATAGTGACTTTATGACATTATCTTCAAAATCTCAACAACTTTAAACAAAACTGTACATATTTGACATACATCGAATGTTTCTAGCAGTGCTAAATAAAACCTTTTATTAATGCAAAATTGTTGAATTTCTTTATACTAGACTTAAATTATCACCATGATGAATTGTTAGTTTAGTCAAATGTGATTCACTGTATTTTATATGGTAAACAGAAGAATTCAAATTTTATGCTCTAAAGAAATCAAAAAAGAAAAAAATAATTATTTTAGTATAATCCGAAAGAAGTAGAAAGAATCGGCCAAATATGGCCAATGCCGATGCTTAATTTTGTGGCCGATACTGGCCGATGCCGATACCAAGGCAGATTAATCGGTCGGTCTCTACTTCCAAGAGAACGGAGCACAAACTAAGCAAACAGAGTAATATCGATTAGAAAACGATCTTCGCCTAATTAATTAAGATATACATTTAATTGTGCACATATGTACCTCAGCTGAGTTTACCTTGAATAATATCAAATCATCATTTATTATAATTTAGCTATCGTAATCACTTGAGTATATCACATCACCTCAACTCAATCAATATGCATGTAAATAAGAGTCAATAATCGTAATTTGCCACTTTGATAGCATAGCATTGGAAATGTAAACAAAAAAGAGCGCTGGCGGGGTTAATAAATACATGCATATAAACATAGCGATTAAACCTTCGAAATGAACTTCATACCGCCATAAACACACCTGATAATTATTTAGCATGAATGCGTTTCCTACACATGAGTATCATGTATAATCCGAAACACGCGAAGGCTAAGCCAGCCAGCAAGCAAGCAAGTAATGTGAGCGAGCAAGCAACTCGGCGCATTCACAAGTGCAACGGGCACTCACTGGGCGCGCAGAGTCGCTCAGCAGTAGCGGCGCTTCGTAGACAACCAGCTGATTACTGCCGCTAAGCAAAACAAGCGCTTGGACTGCAACAGTTATCGCAAAATACATACGGACACACACATGTACGGTTTTTGTGAGAACGGTAGCGCGTCAGCTTTGTTGATGCGACTCTTATAAACCGGTAAAGTGTACATCATTTTGAAGGCAAACCGGAGAGCAAGCACAGGCAAACAGCTCCAAGTGTAGAACGCGACTCTGTGGGAGCGTAGGTTGTATACTCGTATGTGTGAGAGTATGTGACTGACTATGTGTGGCACTGGCATATCAATGAATAGTGTGCTCGGAAGCGGGTCGCCGTACCGATTCTAATTGAAAATTCAAAACATGTTTTACACATTTTGCCGTTTGATCTATTTTCAAAGCTACGCAGCCCATATCAGCTAGTTTGCCACCATATATTGCATGCATATGTGGGTCATCGATCGAAGTGCATTATTGTTTTACTATTTTATATTAATATTTCCATTTTTTTTTTTTAATTTTTTCTGTTTTTTATAAATTTTTTTATTTTTTTATTTTATTATTTATATTCTCTATTTTTTTTCTCCCAACGCTTGTTTGTTTTTTCAATACTTCTTTATTTTTTATTTTTAACTTTTGATTATTCATTACTACAGCGCATCGGTGACCTCGAAAATGAAATTAATATTTTGGACTTTTGTTTTTGTTGTACACCTTGTTTGTGTGTGCTTTTACATATATATTTGTATATGCTCCTTATTTCGCATCGCATTCGAATTGCATTAATCAAAATCCAATTTGTCAGTTCGGTTCTTAGCGGCGAGCAGCGAGCAGTGTGATCACGCGTGCGTGCATTTGCATTATACATACATACATACATACATACTATATATACATATACTGAAGCTCACTCCATTAGCAGCGCGATCTTATCAAATTGCGGTTTCTTTTACGAATTAATGTAAAATAAAACAGAAAACATAAACACACATACAAACAAAGATTCATTGAAATTAACGTTAGATTAGATTTCGAAGCGGTCTATCAGCGCTCATTGATAAGCGTAAGCTTTCCGACACCAACAAATTAAAGCCTTTGAGTAAATTTTGTTGTTCGCTTGTACGCACATACATACACACACATATGAATTAAATTTCGCCCTTACATATGTGTACATGTATGTATGTATGTATGTATGCATTATACAAATTTGTTTTATGCAGTAAACACTCTTTACAATTAAATAGAATGGAGAATACAATTGAGTTGTGGCGATTGTAAGCGTAGTGCTCGGCGACCCAGTACAATTTCGGCGCTGAAACGGTACGGATACGTATAACGGAAGTGCAGTGAAATTTTTTTTTTCAAAACGACTATTCATTTGTTGTGCTTATTCGTCATACAAAATTTAGCGCTTAATCAGCGTATTAAAGTGTTTGATTAAATTTTTATTGGCTTGTTGCTTAGTTAGTGTAAGAAAGCGCAATTGAAAATGCCAGTCAAAGTGCAAACACCCACCCAAAATCAAATCGTCGAGCTGCGAAATTTGTTCAACGACAAATACGAGCAAAGTCCACCCGCAGGTAAGCAACAATGCAGTGACTTAATTAGCTTGCTCTGAGCATGTCAGGTTGACGAAATTGTATGACAGCATATCGCGCTTTGGTTGGGCAGAAAAATGCATTCAGTTGCTGAAACAAAAACAAATAAATATTCAGATAAATCAATCATGCACACTTTTGTTGTATTGTATTGAATGTCAGTGCCATTATTGTGCAAAAAGAGATTTGTTTACATATGCCAACAAAATGAATATAATGAGTTTTTGTGAACAAATACGCCTGAAACACCTTCACAATGAGGACCTTTTCCTATATAAGTAGTAATGTTAACAAATAAATATAATATTTTTTTTATTAATTACAATAGTGTCCGACCGATACCAAAATTTTGGCCGATGCCGATGCCGATGCCGTTAATCGGCCGATGCCGATTTTTTCACCAACCACATTATTTAGTAAATTAGTATGATAACAATATAAAAACAAAAACAAATAACATCACAAAATAGGTAAACAACTCAATTCATATGTAAATATGAAGTTGTTTAGTGATTTAATTAATATTCAAAACTAAATAAATTATTATTATAAGATATATGTTGATAGAACAAATAAGTTATTCGCGTTTTCTCAAAGCGAATCTGCAATCAGCAATATAGCTTTTTTCCTTTAAGGGGGTATACCGGTGTGACATTTTCAAAAAATCGATTATTTATTTTTTTGCTTATTCGAAAGTTTATAATTTCAAAAATATCCTGTGAAAGGTAAGGTCGTAACTTGAATATTTTTTGAATGGCAGCGTTCTAAAGAGCAATCGCTCTCATGTATTAGCCGCTATAGTCGAAACTTTAAACGCGTTTTTCTCGAAACGACTTTTCACAAAACAATCATGTCAGCAGTTGGGGAACTTTTTTTTTTGGCACCTCCCAAGACAAGACAACCCATAACTCCTTTATTTTTCAAAATTTTTGTAAAATAAAAATCTTAAAATTTTGTTGAAAGTACACCTTATTATATCCAACTTCGAAACATTCGACCGAGTACTTTCTTTAAAAAAATTCACCCCTTAAGGACAAATATGAGCATTAAGGCCAATATTCGAAAATAGCAGGTCTAGTAAAAAGAATCCCTTATTTTCAAAGAGATGACTTTTGCCATTTATAACTCACATTGTGAAAGGTGGCAAATAGTGATAGTGACTCAATAGAAACTTCGAAAGCTTGTTTGGGAGGTTCTTTTCCATGCACCTTATTATAGTTCAGGCCAGCACCATGTGATTATTACGTGACCCTGTCTATGGCAAACTTTTAAAAATAAATTAACCTAGTTGCGAATGCTTCTATAATAGTGACTTTATGACATTATCTTCAAAATCTCAACAACTTTAAACAAAACTGTACATATTTGACATACATCGAATGTTTCTAGCAGTGCTAAATTAAACCTTTCGTTAATGCAAAATTGTTGAATTTCTTTATACTAGACTTAAATTATCACCATGATGAATTGTTAGTTTAGTCAAATGTGATTCACTGTATTTTATATGGTAAACAGAAGAATTCAAATTTTATGCTCTAAAGAAATCAAAAAAGAAAAAAAAATGTATTTTAGTATAATCCGAAAGAGGTAGAAAGAATCGGCTAATAATCGACCAAATATGGCCGATGCCGATACTGATGCCGATGCTTAATTTTGTGACCGATACTGGCCGTTGCCGATACCAAGGCCGATTAATCGGTCGGTCTCTAAATTACAATGCTTTTGTATAAATAATAAGTAGCCGAACAGTTGGCAAGTGGCTTAAGTGTGTGACAAATACTTCGTTAGTCATGGCTTCAATTTCCATATATCACACTATCTAAAATCTATTTAGAATAAAATTAGATAATGTTTGAAAGATTATATTTTGACACAAAAAAATTTCATAAAATTCAAACAAGTATACGAAGATGATTTAAATTATTTAAAAGCCGACAGCGCACCAGCACAAATTTTTAACGAATATTATTAGATTAATATTTTCAAAGCCGTTCCCTACTTTCGTTGATGACGTCACGCATTTTGTACTGTCAAAAGCACGAGTAGCGAGACTAAAGTGTCATAATTTCTATTCATATTATTTTTATGGTATTACTAATATGTAGTACTAAAACTTTGATAACTGTAAAGCTATCTTTTTCATATTTTTTCTATATGTATTTGAATGTGTAATAAACTGCTTACTGATACTAATTAGTTATTAGGAATGTACTTTATAATACAAACACTACAGTATGTCAATACTACTAAGTAAGGGACAATTTCGTTTACTGCACAGTGGGCTAGTGCAGATCAAAAATTGCTTATTTTTAAAACTTTGAAAAGCAGAAAAGAAAATATTTGCTATGTTAAATATAACGTATCAATTTAATTTCATCTTTCGAGAAAGTATTTATGTTAAATAAAAGAAATATATGACGACCGATTTTTTTCATCTTTAGTGAGAGTATTTTTTATCAAATAAAAGATAAATATGACGACCCCATTGCAAAAAATATATTAGTAAACTTAATTCTTTTATGGCAACTGTCATCGCGGTCGATATCTATGTATTATAGTGATCTTTAAACTTTTCAATACCATATTTGCCGTACCATTTTAATTTAGTTTCAAAAAAGGTTTCATTCTCTTGAGATCTGAGAACCGGAAACAGTCGCTTACGTCCTAAATATGATTTAGTTACAAGATAGTCGATGAACATTATCTAATATACTCGTGCCAAAATATAGAATATCGCTATAGTTTGGAGTCCAGAGCGAAATAATGGAGATATATTTAATTTATTATCCCATATAAACGCGAAATTTCAGGTTTTTATGATTGAATAACTCTCAACAGCTGCAAAATATAATACATAAGTACGCAGGAGTCTCTTGAAGGTTAGATCTAATTACAAAACTTATTATAGACATCTTAAGAAATATTTTCGAGAAGTCTCAATTTAAATATATTTGGAATATTATTGTTACCTATTGAGTATACGAGAATTAAAGACCTAACCTGATCGGTTCTTCGTTCTTATAAAATGTTGTAAATCGATTATTGTATGTTAATCTAAATGAAATTCACATAGTAATTCTTGAAGTTGTTGTAATAACCCTGAACAGGCCTCACGTATATGCTAGTTAGTTGCTGAGAGTGTAGCGAGAGCTTTGATTAATCGGCCGCTTTTCTTTGTGTATTTTGCAATTTGCTAAAACTCTCGCTCCATAATTTTATTTAACGCTAAATACCAAAATCATTTTTCATACCACAATGCAGCTGATTAATTGTGTGTTATTCAAAACAGATGTTATCGCAAAACTCTTCACACGTTTATTTTTGCTAACTTGCCATATTTTCTATACTAGGGTAGCGCAAATAATAATCTTGTTCTATTTTTTATATATGTGAAATATATTTTTTTAAAGTATGGTTAAATAGTCAATCATATATTTGAAGTGTTTGAGGGATAAATGGCAACACAAGTTTTCGAGATGCTATAATTTAGCTAGATAAGCGGGATAGGGTTCAAATAATGTTTGTACAGTGTGTTCAAAAGCCTTCAAGGAATAATTTAAAAAATAGTGATATTGGCCAACACCAATTACTACTGCAGATCACTGTCTGAAAAGATTCCTAACGTTTTCTTGTCTCGATAAAAATGCTGTCATTTACTATTTCAACATTATATACTCGTAGTATATGCCTTCCTATTATACTATTATCCGAGTACAGTGCAGAATAAATATTAATTTTTTTTTGAGAAAAGAAAACGCTATTAAATATATAATTAAGTTCAACTGAGTAATAAAATATATATAAAATCATATCCTAACTCATGTGTCATGTATGAGAAATTAAATTTTTTTATTAAAAATAAAATATTTACACAAAATATGTATATATATGTATGTATTTTCTTATAAATTATTATGCTCCAACACCAGCAAGCGATATGTAATCAAAATTACCCGTAAACACATGCAATTGTATTGAAAACCGAACATATTTTTGGCATTACCCATGACGAATCATTAAGTGAAGCTCTTACGCATGTCAGGTCATCCATGAACGCCCTTTTAAGTGTTTTGCTAATTTAACTAATTATTGCATATTTATTCAATAACTACAATACGGCACACCCCTAATGCAATATTAATGTGCTCACATATAAACATACACATCAAGTATGTATGTTAGTGCTCGAATTAGCAAATATGCTGGTTCGTAGTGTAAAAGTCAGTCGCACTTAATTTATGGGCTAGTCGTCTGACCCCCTAAGCTTTTGAGTGATCTCCAGCACATTACCTTGATGATAAGTTTCAGCAAAACAAATTATGTACTAGATTACATACTTGTACATACATATGTACAAGTGTACATACAAATGGCTGTAGTATTTGTAGTATTTATGAGTGCTTAAATTTTTCTCATTAAGGAAATTATTGCCCGGCAGGTGCACAGTTGTGACATTAGATTATACGCTTGCTTATTATCGAAACTTCATACCTATGTACATATATGTATACGATTATAGATAAGATTAACAGGTGATTGGAAATGGCATTCGGTTGTTCTTTTGCATTTGATGGACTTTGAATTACTATTGGCATTGGTAATATATGGAGGTCTGAGCTTATCATTTGCTATTTTTTTTTTTTTTTTTTAAATGCAATGCAGAGTTTGAATGGGAGAGGAGTAGAACCTTTGGACTTTGGTGTTAAAAAATAGTTTCAAATTGATAAGAAAAATAATATATTCTCTAAAAAAGCAAAAGCAGGTCCGGGAAGCTGAACCGCTTACAATTTGTAACTTTGAATACTCGAACGATTTGTTTTGTATTCGCTTGAATACAACATGAATCAGCGCATGAATCAAATTAAATGCAAAACTGCACGACACAAAAGTCCAAAGTCTTGGGTCGTGATAGCATGGTTATGACTTTCTTCAATATCTTAGGAATTAACTACTACTGCACAGATGATAGTTAAGAAATAAGAATCTCACGAATACAAACGTAGTGTGTTCAAAAAATAACGGGATTTATAGAATTTAATATTTTACGGTAACTATTCACCCAGTCATGGCTCCGTGTGACCTTTTCCTATTTCCAAAAATGAAGCCAACTTTAAAGGGTCATCGTTTTACAGGCATACGAGAAATCGTTAGATGAACTATCTATCTCAAAACTATCTATCTTTATTCTATCTATTCTCTAATGGGCTATCCCAAAAATCAAAAATCGAATTTCGACGATTGGAAGAAGCGCTATATAAATGATTAGAACGATTTGAATTTCAGATCCCTAACTATCCGTTTGATTTGAGTAAAATTCCAAACATTTCCCCTAGACACCATATATCGAGCAATATATATGATATATTTACGTCAAAAATTTGATGAAAGAGATTCAAACTTTGATTTAGCACCTATATTTCTAGTAAAATGATATAGCTCATGTGTCAAATATATCGGTTAATGTGTGAAATATTTCATTGGGATTTAGTGTACACTTGATTTTAGATTCCCCTGACACCCTAAGCCCAGTATAATGTTTTGATCATTTTCCTCAATTTATTTCTCAGTGCCCTTTCATCATCTCGACCTCGAGCGGATACGCAATGGCGATATGTGGCTAACACGTTTCCTCGAGATGTACGATTTAGACATGCAGACGTCAATAGATAAGCTATGGGAAACCTGTATATGGCGGCAGCAATATGGCACGAATGAACTAAACGAAAATAATTTGGTTAAGGAATATTTACACGATGGCGTAATATTTGCACGCAACAAAGATTTGGACGGCAAGACGTTGCTCATATTCCGCACCAAACTACACGTGAAAGGTACAAAAAATATGGACGAAGTAATACGCGTCGTAGTCTATTGGATCGAACGCATACAACGTGAAACGGATATGGATAAAATGACGATTTTCTTCGATATGGCCGGCACTGGCGTGTCCAGCATGGATATGGACTTTGTCAAGCGCATTATCGAGACTTTCAAATTGTATTATCCGAATGCGCTGAATTATATATTGATTTTCGAAATGGCTTGGGTGCTGAATGGTATGTTTGTTGGTTTATTTTTAAATAACATAAGTCCATAATTCTTAATTTTACTGCTTGCAGCTGCTTTCAAAATCATAAAGGGTTTTCTGCCGGCCAAAGCGCTGGAAATACTCAAAATGATATCGAAGAAAGACATTAATCAGTACATCGACAAAGCCAATTGTCTCGCCAGTTGGGGTGGCAATGACCTGTACGAATTCAAATTTGTGCCAGAAAAACTAAAGAGACCTACTACATTGACTGTGATAAGTAATGGAGCGCTGCCAAGCGAACCACTCACCCCCGAATCGCCGAATGGTAATGAAAAGAAGGTGAGTAAGACGCTTAGCGAATATCATACGAACTTAAGGCGTGCAAAATAATATTAAAAAACGTAGAAAAAATAAAGTTAGATAAGAAAGCAGTTAGTTGGGGTATAGTAAATGCATATGTACATATGTGTGTAGAGGTGTGTATCATCACAATTTGCAGCTATTAAACATGTACTCGTCAATAGCAAAATAATTCAGCAATTCATAGCATACTTTTAGGAAGAGAATTGTGTTTTAATTTTTTTAAATGCCGAATTACGTTCAAATCATTCTGAAAGCACTTTTTAAATAATTAAAAACTTTATTTCGTGTACATTTGTATCAAGCCATAAATAGTTCTAACTATATTTTAGATTTGTGATATAATAAACACTGCGATTTAATGCCCTACTGGACATATCAACGATAAGAAATACACGTTTAACGTGGAATTTAATGCCCTGCTGGAATAACTACTTCTTTTTTTTTGTTGCATAGCCTTTAAATTTATAAATCGATTCCTGTCTAGTACTCGAGTAATATACAAAAATTCCGTTCACGATATAATACTTGATACCCGATATTTTTTATTAATAGTACGAAATAAAAATGGGAACAATCTCTGAGTCCGGCACCATGGTATATTGTTATAAGATCATCTCGATTAAATTTTGAGAAGACTGAAAAATGTCGTTTCTATGAGCGAAAGTTGAAGTTGAGTCTAACCAGGTCAGGCAATTGATTGGCGATATTTATGATTTTAAGTGACACAAGTTCTAGTATTTCATGGAATAAATGCACAAAACCAATTTTTCGTGTGAATTCAACATCATTTATAAAATAATTATGCTGATACCAGAAATTTAATTAGTTAATCAGCCTTATTGTAAATTTCATGTAAACGTCATTTCCAATGAAAAAACTCACACATTTGTGTTTTTGTAACACGTGGGAAAAATCTGACATCTTAGAAAATTTTCCCTTATTGTAAATGAAATTTTGTTCATGTGAATCAGTAAAATTTGTTCACAAAATTAATTGTAGGGAAAAAGTATAAAATTTAACAACTTTCACAACTAAGGTCTACGTATATAATGTAGCCCTTTGGCTATATAAAACCAAAGTTAAACTAATATACGACAGGATCCTTGTGTGGTGGAGACTTCAAAAGGTAGCAATGGATCTATTGCTTCGAAGCGTAGCATCCTCCAGTGAAGTGACGATTCTCTCTGGTAGTAAGTGCTCGAGACTGGTAAGGAAATGTCTACCCTCACATTCAGGCGATACCGATTACGATTAGACTAATTTGTGTGCTTGGTCACAGAGGAATCCCAGGTAATAACGTAAGGCTGATAACGAGCTTCCTTGAATCTCACTTTTTTAACTACCCTGCGAATTTTCGGATTTAGAAGTAAAAAACTTATGCAGTTTTGTAGTCGGTTCCCAGCGCCTTGACGAGTCCTAATATCTATTTAGGGCTTTTCTGAGTTCACAAAGGTCTAATTGTATTCCTTCTCTTGTGGGGAACACGTCTTGGTAGAAAAACCTAATATAGCTCCCAAAGAAATAATGAGAAAGTATATGCATTTGAATAGTAACATAATTCCCTCAATATAATGTGACCACCGTTGATATCCATTGGAGAAAAGAACAAGATTGCTACCCAATGTGCGCTCGATTAACCCTCTCATGCCCGAAAAAAAATGGGCGGAGCTAACAGCTTTTTTAGGACAGATATATATTAGTCTTAACTCAAATATGAAGTGATAAAAATTTCAAAGTCCTATGTTACCTGGTTCACTAGCTATGTGATGTTGCTTATAGGCATAAATTAAATTATTATAAAAAAACTAAACTTTTTTCATGAATTGTTTTTAGTAAATAACTCTCTTATCCTTACTTATTTATATAATTCACTTTGTTTTAAAACAAAACAATTATTTTTATGTTTTTGAACCATTTTTGTATAACAACTTTTGTATAACTCTTTTCGCGAAACGATTTTTGCCAGTTTCTCTCTGCTAAGAACTCTTACTGAGTGAACACGTGCACAGCTCAAATCAGAAAAAGTAACTGTAAGCTTGCATAACACATAAGTCTACATAATTGAAAAAACCGCTGGTTAAAAAATTTAAATAACGAGAATTAGGAGCCGATAGGTACAATGTTGCATATACGCAACATAGGGCATGAAAGGGTTAAGTTCTTTTCGTAATGATCTTTTCAAATATACCATTACAACTTCTTTCGGGGTGTAGAACGCATGATGGGCCGGCACTGATAATTGTTATCTGGATAATTCATGTTTTATGCTAAAACAGTCGCATTTATAAATTGAATTTTCCTTTATAGTTCCAATAAAAAAAAAATCAAAACAAAAATATGTGTGACAGAATGCCGTAATTCGAATATAATTTTTCATTCACATGAAATTCATGATACGAATTTTTCTTTCGTGTGGAATTAAAAATTCATGGGAATGCTTTATTCACATGAATTTTACAATAAGGCTGAATATTTTCCAAGTCATACGCCCGGTGAAATCTCCATTCGTGGATAAGCTCACCGAATTCAAAAAAATTCTTCTTCGGGCCGAAACGTCGAATTAAACGATTATTTGTTTAATACTCTAAATATGTCAAAATGACTGCCGTTTGTTTCGAATCAATGCAAACGATGGCACAATTACATGAACGAATGAATTACTAATTATATTATTTAGATCTGACCACATCGATTTTTTTTATTCCTACTCGTAAAGAAAATTTCTGCAGAAAATAAAAATTTACTCTCGATGACTTCGACTAGATGTGAAAAGCGAATTACGCCAAATAATATTTTAAAATTATTTTATACAAATAGAACAAATCTTATTGCATTTTCTTCGTATTTATTTATGTATAAAAATTAATTTTCCATAATATTGTTGCTACACAATCCATAAAAAAATTTAGAATCAGGTCAATTTTTCCTACTGGGCACGCATATAAATATGTAGTTAAGCATGCGTGAGCACCGGTCGCGCCTAAAAGCTATCAACGCAAAACTTAACTAAACGCTATCGAATTGACAATAGCATATTGACAATGAGCAAAAACCAAAAACCGGAAGGGGATACTATATTATGCGTAGCTGTGTGTTGCGTGTCGTACATACATACGTACAAATATTAAAAGGCTCGTTTCAAAGCAAAATGAGGGCACGCTTGTCGCTATATTTCACAAAGTAATATATGTATGTATGTTTGTATGTGCGTACAATTACTACTCAGCTCTAATGCTAAATGACCACTAATGATGGGGATGAGAGCAGCGACTATCTAAGGCAAGCAGATAGTGGCTCCATTTAAGCACGCCGGTTGGCGATTATCGACAATATACAATGGATTCCATAACTTTTGTTGTTATTGTTGGAAAGTTGACTTAACTATTTTTAACACGCATTGCAGTCGTTTTCGCTTTCCAATTGATTTTTGATATTGAACTAAAGTCATGTACATATATCAATTTCTTTATAATAGATTGATTTGATGTGAAGATAGAATAATTGTAGGCGTGTGCAGGACATCAGTATATATTGGTAAATATATATATTTGTACATACTTACATATATAAATACATCTAACGCATTTACTACTGGTCAGCTGTGCTTACAATTCAACTTGTGAAGGAAACAATAGTTTGATAAGGATTTAGAACATGTGATATGATATGATAACATGTGGAAAAGGAACGGAGGTGAAAATGAAACGCCTTTACTGCACTGTGGGGTATTTTCGAAAAACATGTCATCATTAATATGTGTGAATGCTATATTATAGAAAATTGTTATTTAAGTAGTATATGATATTTAAGTATTTTTTTGAACATCAAACTTTCATCGCTGACAGCATCATTACCTGGTAGAACCATTGAGTTAGTAGGAAAATGTAGATTATATCCATATTGTGGAGTTTTTAGTAACTGCATACTGAGTTGGTAATTTAAAAAAGCCTGTTTTCGAAGGTAAATATTTCGATTTTCGAGACTAACTTCGAAAAAGGGGAAGGTGTATTCCCTCTTACGACTCAAACTCACGGGAAAAATTAATTTGGTCCAATACACAGCCGAGTGTTGCATAGTGTTGTAACTCATTGCAAAAAATAGTTATTTCAAAATTTATTGAAGTCAACACAATAAAGCTTAACAGCTCAACAGTTGGTGAAGTGGAGATTATTTAACATAAATATATGTACATTCATTATTGTTTTATATTTCAACTTCAATTCACAATTAATTGCTATTTAATGTTAGCTAAATAGCTTACATATGCGGGTATATACATATCTACATATTTCTACAAATAATAAATAAATAATAAGAGTTTGTGTGTGTTTGCAAAAAAAAATTTAGTAATATGTATGTATGTATATGAAAAAAAAAATTAAATTATGCGGCGCGCCAATTTCTAGTTCTCTTTGAAGCACATTCGATTAATAGCATTTATAAATGTTTGTATGCTTTGTATGTCAATCCCTACAATCCGCCACCATATCATTCCTATTTGTTCGTCTATTTCCTTGTGCGAGCTTTTTACTCCCTATGAAATTCTTTATTGTTTTGTTTATTATATCTTTTGATCGTCGTTTGCGTTGGATTGCGTTAACTTTCTGGTTTAAGCTTTGGCTGTGTGAGTGTGTGAGACAACCCAGTCGAAAGTGTGCGAGGTAAAGTTTAGCAAAGTACTGGTAGCGCTTTTAAATGAAATATGATTTAGTTAAAAAATGGTATTATAAGTACTTATTAATTATTATTATAACTAAATGAAAAAGAGTAGTACTATTAACAAAATTTTTATAAATAATTATGATGAGTTTAAAAAATTTATAATTTTTTGGAAGTAAAGCATTCGAAAGCTCAGAAAATAAAGTGCAATTTGAGTTATATAAGTCTTATATCAGTGGCGGATCCACCGGGGGGGGGGTTGTTTTGGTGTTAAAACACCCCCTAAACTCAGAGAAAAATATTTGTTTGTTGATATGGGTTTGGAATGAGGTTATTGATAAAAAAAATCACATCAAATTATAAGAAATTATAATAAGTTACAAGATATTTGTTGTTTTCATATAATTCGAACTTTCTCTACATTTGTACAAGCAGTATCGCTGAAGCTCAGTGATTAATTGAGGATTACACGGGATCTCACATTCCATGTTATATTTTCCTTGGTTTTTGAAAGAATTCTTCTAGTATTTCATCAACTGACAGATCAATATCCCTATGAATATTCATTGATGCTAGACCATTAAGCCTATCTTGACCTGTCGTATTTCGTAAATAGGTTTTAATTCCCTTTAAACTTGCGTAAAATCTTGAAAACATTCCCAAAAGACGTTTTGTTCACTTCTTCTTATGCTTCAAGAGCATTCCGAAAATGCTTGCCTGAAGTTCGCTGTTTCCACATTTTCACCCCCGCAAGAAAGTTTTGTTCTGAACAGTTGATTACCCTTTCATAAAAAGAAAATATTTCTCCAGTTTTTTTAGCGTCAATTCGTACTTTGGGAAAAATACACAAACAAAAAACAAAACTTGTCCTATAATAACTGAATTTTCGCGAGGGAACTGCTATATTAAAAATACGTCGAGTAATAAAACTTTTTGTAAAATATATCAAATTAACAAACAATTCGAAGATGAAATGAATCGCACTGATTTTAAACATACAAGAGCAACATAAGTATATAAAATCACAATTTGAATTTTATAAAAAAATCTTAAAATTATTGATGGTAGTACAAGTGTCAGAATTGGTCCATTTTGAACGAATTTATTGGATTTGAATTGTTTTGTTACGGTTTTTAATTTTTTAACAAATAATTAATAAAACAATTTATTAAACTTGCAATTTATGGATATTCTCATTATGGATCTCTCATTTTTATTGAAACACATACCTCTACTCAAATTACTCACTTAACTCAAATTAACGAAAAATTCGATGTAACGAATAGTCCTGACAATTAATGTGTTCGTTATTTCAGAAAACTGCTGTATTTAAACATAACTTTCGAAAAGCAATTATCAGACTACAATAACAAAAATAATTGAAAGAATTGATATATTCATTTTGAATACGAGATATGACTTCAGCCATTTTGACAGATAATATTTAAATGTTTCAACTAATTTTGAAGAATTCTGAATAATTAATTCATATAGCGCCTACTCGTAGAAAACACAAAAGAAACATGCCCTAATACAAATCATAGCCGTCTCTCTAAATGACCTCCCTACAATGCTTTTGTTAACATGAGAACATTTGTACCTGCTCCGTTATGCACCTGTCGATTTCTCTGCTGGGCAATACTCGTTCCTCTATGTGTGCACATACATTATGAGATATGTATTGTTCTTGTTATTGGCGCTAATTCTACTGAAGTGTTTAGTATTGTTGGTGCGACCAAGCATTGCTGCTGGTAGTTTAGTTTTTGTTTTTGGCATTTGAAGCTTCTTGTCTTTTGTTTTTATTGCTTCATTTCCACATGTATATCAATGAATGTAGCTATGTATCTATTGTATACAATAGATATGTATTTGGTATGCAATACATATGTATGTATGTAGGTATTATGTATTTACTCAACATGTTGGCCACTGGCGACGCTAATGCCACCGCTTTGTAGATGTCGATTCTCAGTTGTTTTCAGTTGATTCTCGGTTGCCGCGCCGCTTTCATTAGTTATTCGTGAGTGATTTGCTCTGTGCCTTAGTATTTATGTATCAGCGCGTGTTTTTTTCTATAATTTTGTATAAATAATTGTTTAGATAAATTTATGGCGTTGAGTGTAGAAGTGAGTTTCGAGTGTGGAAAGTGATAAACTTGCGATTTATGCGCCTTTACTAAATAATATTAATATTTTTATTATAAAAAACAGAAAGTGTGTTGCGAAGTGTTGAAATTATTTGAATTCTTCTAAACAAAGTATTCTTCAACAAATTAAAGCTTCTTTAGTGTGCTGCCTGACGTCTTTAAACATAAGAGTAATAAATAGGCAACCAACTGTTGTGCGAATAAAGCAGGCAGAGTGTATAGAATACGGAAGCGATAAACAGCGAAAAATTAATATTCTATTAAGATGCCCAGGGTATGTGATCACGTCTTAGCTTATTTTTTTTTACTACCAATAAGTAAGGCTTAAATATGTTGACCTTGAGCGCTTATATGCTCATATATATAAGTGGGTTCCCATATATAAATATCTATATATGTACATATATTTCTATATAAAACTATATAAATTTTTGTATGCAAAAAGTATTCTTTTAACATTAATAGAACATATATTGAAAAGTAAAGTCCTCTCTCGACGAACCAAAATCAAACTCTATAAGTCGCTCATTATTCCCGTCCTGATGTATGGCGCTGAAGCGTGGACGATGACAACATCCGATGAGACGACTCTTGGGGTTTTCGAGAGAAAGGTTTTGCGCAAGATTTTTGGTCCTCTAAACATTGGCAACGGCGAATACCGCAGGCGATGGAACGATGAGCTGTACGATTTATACGACGACATTGACATAGTTCAGCGAATAAAAAGACAGCGGCTACGCTGGCTAGGTCATGTTGTACGGATGGAAGAAAACACTCCAGCTCTGAAAGTATTCGATGCAGTACCCGCTGGAGGAAGCCGCGGAAGAGGACGACCTCCACTCCGGTGGAAAGACCAAGTGCAAAGTGACCTGGCTTCACTTGGTGTTTCCAATTGGCGCCAAAAAGCAAAAAGGAGGAATGAGTGGCGCGCTCTGGTGGATTCGGCTATAATCGCTTAAAGCGGTTCCTACGCCAAATATATATATATATATATAATTTAAAATATTATCCAATAATTTAGTAAATTAAAAAGCGTACATCATGCCATCTGATCGAGATTGACATATTTGCTATGCCAACTTGATTTGAAATTCCTAAGCCAGTCGGGGCTTACACAATCCAAGCTATTCCTGATTTGCATATACCCAGTCCAGACATACATTCAACCTTTCCTTTGCAGAATTCCCCAAAACTATTTTGGCAATGATTTATGTTAAAACAACAACATAATACACATATTTTTTGACTTAAAATGAAATTTAGTGACTTGAAAACAGCTGATATGTAACAATTTGACAGTTGAAGTTTCTAAAATGAAAAATACCCAATTTTACTACAAAAATTTCCATAACTTTTTTCCGTACATTTTTAATGAAGTGTCATTTTTAATTAAAAGTGTTTAACGCTTATCGGTGGAGCCATATATAACATATATTATTGTTAACTTGACTTCATTCGCGATCGAGTCAATATTTTTTTGTAAACAGATTAATAAAATATCTCAAATTACTGTCGACTCATCTGGCATTCTGTCTTAAACTCGTATTACAACAGCTGCTGTTTATCCACCACTGCTGTTATGGTGAATATTAGAGCTACAAAATTTTCTCGGCAAACATTTGTGTGTAGTTTTAGTATAATAATTTGTTGTTTTTGCGAAAATGCATATTTAATAATTTGTAATTAAAAGTTGAATAGCGAAAGCTCACGACAATCAAACAATTTTAAAGTAAACCTGACAAATTTATGTAGAAAAGAAATATTTCTATTGCATTTAAAAGCGTTTCGCGGTGCTGCCTTGCCAAATTATTATTGAAAATTAATTTAATACCGGTGCGTAAATGTAAAAAAAGTATGCGACTTACAGAAACAAATACGTTTTTTTTTGCAAATTATATATACTATTTTGTAATTAAGCATTCAAGAATGAAATATGTATAGATAGTTTGAAAATCAATTCACCAATTGATAGAAAATTCAATATGGTGACCAAGTGCAGCTTCCGATTTGTAGGGGAAAAAAGTAAACATAAATTCTATTACCGTTTATTAAAAAAACTTTTGTTTGTCTACTTTAAAATTTTGAACCGTTTCGGAAATTTTGAAAAAAATTGCGTTACTTGTTCAAAATTTACAAAAAAAAGTAATTAAAAAAAAAAACAAATATAAATCATAACAAAAATTTTTTTCGGAAATAAACTGTAATAGAAATACATAAGTGATTGCAATAATGATTTCTCTTAAACGTATGGCCTCATCTTGCTGTGATATTACTAATATAATTTTTTTAGTAACAAGAATAGGAAAAAGAAAAATACAAACAAAAGCCGTTTACAACCGTTTTGGATTTTTGGCAATGAAGAAAATGAATGGAAAGAAACGGTATTATTTTATTAATAGTTGTTAATTTGAATAGAGAATGATTTCGTAAGCCATAGTTTATAAAAATGGTCTGGACTGGTCGAACACGCAATTGGGAACGTTCTATGAATATGAATAATTTGGACTATTATATGACAGAAGACATTCTATTTTATAATGTAATAATATATTTTTAGGCAATATGTTCTTTAATATGTATGATTGTTGAAAGTAATAGTTATATTTGCAAATATTTCCTTGCAGGGATCTTACTCATCTATATCTGTATTAAGTATTGGTGTGTCCATGTATTCACACAAATACTTGTAATAAAATAAAAAAAAACATGCTATGCCCAAGACAAAAATAGAAAGTATAAGCATTTAATCGAAGTGTTTGAGAGCTCTTAATGCTATGATGAAGGGTTCATTGAAATTGAACTAAAAAGACTAGAGAGCGAAAGTGTAGAAATTTAATAGATAAAAACCTATATATAACGACTTGCAAGTCTTTCTTTCGCTGTTTTGATGCTCAAGCAAAGTCCTTTAAAAAGTGTTACAACGTACAATTAGACACATTTTTATGCATACTTGTACTTACATATTTCTTTATACACTGCCACGGACTCAACGCATTAATGTATCGCCAATCTTTCAGCATTCATTTACCGACAGTTGTGGTGCGTAATGATAATATGGTTACGCCGTCAACTTTTATATCATTGAACAACTGCAAAAATATCTTGCTTTATTTTAAACAAATACCTAAATATTGTATAATAAATTTATTTAAAATATTTGATATACTATATTTTTAGGTACACTTTGCTAACAACAACCGGATGTACGCGGGATCGGAAATGCCGGAATGTGAGCGAGGCTATCAAACCTTGGAACCAATGAGTGAGTGAACTAACATGTTTAGTATATGTATTTCTAGTATTTTTGTTTTAACGTATTACCAAATTTTATGTTCATATTTTTCTTACCGAGTGTATATGTAATTCTTGAAATGGCACAGATATTACTTTTATAGCGAAAGTTACACTTAAATTTGAACTATGTGCTATATAGGCTATTGCCTGTAACTTCAAAGAAACAAAAAAAAATATACATAAAATTTGTCAAAATTGAACATACGATTTCGAATTTCTTCATTTATTAAAATTCAACAAAAATTTTCAACATTTAGGCACAATGCTGCGAATTTCTCCAAACGATAATATATACTTTAATCGGGGCGAAAATAGCGAGAGCTTAATAGAAATTACATGTATCGGAAAGCAGGCTATAACCTATAAGGTAAGTTTCATGGAATTGGAAACAATATGGATTATATTTGAAAAATTTACACGCAGATTCAAACAACATCACCGGAAAAATTTCGCGTCCGTCCACGTTGTGGCTACTTAGCACCGTCTGAAACGGTTTCGGTAAACATTATGTTGAAGCAGGACTATCATTTGGGTGAGGCGCCGAAGGATAAATTTCTCGTGATGTGTATGCCAGCGCCTGTGGGTATAGAGCCGTCACAACAAAGTATGAGTGAAGCGTGGAAAATGAAACCCCAAAATGGCAATGATGTGGAGCAACATCGCTTAACCTGCAACTACAGAAGCGGTACAAGTGCTGCAAGTACACCCGGTACTTGTGCCTGTGGAAAAACAGCGTTCAGCGGTGGTCCGGATGAGGGTTTTGCTTCTACGAAGAGTACCAACACTTCGGATGTGAGTAGAACTTGAATCGCTTTTTTCATGCAATTTCGAAATTCAAATATTAATTGCACTATCTCATTACTCAACAGCTGTCAACACAAGCTAAACTCCTGGAGAGCCAATTGAGATTTACACAAATTTTACAATGCATTACACTCGTGTTTTTACTGGGACTCTGCGTTGCAGTTGTTTATCTGCTGAAGGCGCAACTCAATCACATGCCCGGCTGCATCGGTGATGAGGAATGCCATGCGGCAAGCAATTGTCACAGTCGAAATGCATAATATTTACTTTCAAAATGCAATTCGACCAAACAGCACCTACTGATCCCCACTGCCGCAGAGAAGCTACGTAGACGAGGTCATGGTAGTAGTGGCGAGCACACAACTGCTTGCGACTGTAATGCAGCAGCTGATGATGGCGACATTGACTGCGGTGATTTTGTCATCGATGGCGATGCCATGGATTACGACGAAGCTGTTTTTGATAAGGGCGGTGTGGCTGGTGGTGGCTACCTGCTTGGTCTAATCGCATTTGCACGTAAATTCGCGCGTATCATAATCACAATTTCGATGCTCTTCTGTATTATTTTCATCTCGTTCTATTGCTGCTCCGAGTCGAGAACAACAATTACTGCTTTAGCGCCACCAATGACACCTCCACCAACAAGCATTGAGGTGCATATGCGGACACAAGGGCAAGCACACAGAGGTTGGCCAACAAATTGATGTAATGAACGAGTTCATCATTTCTTTATTATATGCACTATCTAAAATAATTACGCGGTAATATAAATATGTCTATGTAAGTGTTGTACGTGGAACGATGTTATAAAATCCATGTCAAGCTGTGTGCAATACTTACAAGCGTATGCAAATATTACATATGTACGTATTTAGTGTTGTGCAAACGGGCACAAAAGTCATCGAGGGGTAGGTAGGTCTTTTGCATTTTAATATAAAGTGGAGCGAAATCATGCACAAATATTTTCAATTAAATTATATTAAAACTTGTAAACTTCTTTAGATTATATTATATTATGTATCCAGTAACTTAGTTTCGTATTTAAGGTGTACTAATGTGCGTTCTACACAACGCATAGGATTGCTATTTTAAAACAACTAATGGAATAACCAATATACAGGCAGCCAATTTTATATACACTCGTTCATACATATATATACATATTAACTGCTGGAATTACTCATACTATATTATCGACTATTTAATAACTATACAAAACATTGTACATACAAAATGCCAATATATACAAAATTTTATAAATACATACGTGCATACATACATATATGTAAATGAGATTTTTGCATAAAATCGAACTTGTCACACCACTTTGGATTATAACATATGTTCATATATGTTAAGAGCGTATTTAGAGACATATTCTCCAGCTGCGGCGTTACACATTGGCAATGAAGAAGCCAAATAAGAAGAAAAACGGTGAAATATGATTTAAAATCTATGCAATCTTTACAAATAATAATAAACAAATATACTAATTCCTCAATTTATTTTATTCATGCTTTATTAAGAATCCCAAATGAACTACATATGAGATGTACGTATAGTACAAAAAGTACATATTGTTCTTCGAAATATATTATGTTCAGTTGCATAATTGTATAGAGAATCAATTAATTTATATACCGATTTAAAAACAATAATGTAGAGTAGCACACTAGTTCGTTTGTGTGTGTGTGCGCTCTAGTCAATAACTAATTAATTTACCTTCTATTTTATTAACAGTCAACAGACGGAATAATAGTAATTAAACAAAAAATATACAAGAACACATTACTCATTAATGATTTGTATTCTTGGGAGTCTTTTTTTCAATATATCCTTATTTCTTCTTACGTCCACGCTTTGCAGCACCTTTCGCATTCTCATTGTTTGCGGCGGTCTCCTTTTGCTCCGCTTCCTTAGTTGTTTCATCCTTCGCATCTTCCATTTGAACGTCGCCATTTGTTTCCGCAGCTTCGCTCGAATCTGCTGTTTGTGGTTCCTCTACGGTTGATTTTTGCTTAGTTTCCTTCTCTTTAACAGCTGTCGTTGCTGATGCCTTCTTGGTCAGATTTGCTTTGCTATTTTTATCTGTTTTAGCTGGCTGTATTTCGTTTTCTACCAGAAATATGCTGTGTTGTCCTCCACTGGATACACGTATGATACGTTTGCCTTCCGTTTGTTTACTAATGATTTGTACGGGCTCTAATGCGTCGTCATCCGACCCCGTACCCAATTGGTAATTTGAACCCATGCCCCATGAAAACAGTTTACCGTCATCAGTTAGCGCAAACGATTGCGCTTCACCGCATGACACACACACCACGAATTTATCAGACAATCCCTTAACTGGTTGTAGTTCTGTTATATCTCCATCTACAGTTCCCAATCCAAGCCGACCGTAGTCACTGCGTCCAATGGAATAGCAGGAGCCATCATTTTTAAGTACTAATGTGTGATGCTGTCCACCAGCTATTTGTTTAATGTTCTCGAATTTTGTGTCTACTGGATTTATAATAGTTGCAAGGTCTTTGGCATAAGCCAGCTGCTTGTAATTGTTCAGTCCGAAAGCCCAAATTTTACCCGTTTGTGACTCGCGCAAAAATGTACAGTAATTGGTGGCCCAAATGGCTTCGACGGGTTTGCCACGCTTGATAATGACTTCACCTGGACGAAGCAATTCTGTTTTACCACGACGACCTAAAAAATATGAATGTTTTACATGATTTTTTATGCACAGCATTTATCAAAACTCACTTTCTCCAGTCGCCGACCGCAATGACACACGTCCCAATTGACCTTGTTCAGCACAACCTACGGTGAATACTTTTCCGCTGCATGTAAGTATAACTAAGTGATCTGCACCGGAGGCAATGTCGCAGCATACCATATCAGGTAAAACATTAATTGGAAGTCTTTTATTTCCTTCTAACGTCAGACCCATATTTCCATGAGAGTCGCGGAAAGAACCCCATGCAAAAACGCGTCCATCTTCCAACAAACTGGCCGAATGTGAATCACCCGTTGATATTTTTAGAACTTTTCCTGGCAATTCAATGGGATGAGGTTCAAATTCTGAACCATCCTCACTGCTATCACGTCCCAATGCACCTTCGTCATTACAGCCGAAAGAGTAAACAGTGCCATCCAGTGTCAATACAAGGTTATGCATACCGCCAGCTCGAACATCAACTACGTCTTCTATAGCATCTACCAGAGCCGGTCTTTTGCGCTCAAATTTCGCTTCATCATCGCCTAGGCCTAACTGGCCCATATCACCTTGTCCGCATACCAAAGCACGTCCTACCACGTGTGGTCTCTCTGGCAATGGCAATTGGTAAGCGGTGCGCTGTAGTTTGCGTTTTGGAACATCTAATTCTTCATTGTTATTGTTGCCAATTGGTGTAGTGGCCTTTCTACGTACTGCGATGCGCGGCATTTTTATAGAATATTTATTTATTGTTTATTTGCTAATAGGTGAAATATTTGTAATGCCCTGTAGCCTTCACAAAACAAAATCTCGGATTAATACTTTACTGAAACAGAGTTAATACACATTAAAGGTTAGACACGATCAAAAAAAATCTCACTTGAAGATTAAAACAGCATGTATAACACATTCTTATAAAGTTAATCTACTTACAATTTTTGCCTCCTTCGTAATAAGAAAAACTGAAGTTGACGCGGCAACAATCAGTAATTTTGGTAAATGTTTATTTTATATATCGGAGTGGTTTATTGATAATTTACTTCAAGTAGATATTTTGAAATGACAAACAACTTCTTGCGGCGATCGCGGCAGACTGCAATTTTAGGTATTTCCAAATTTCAACGTTAAGTCTACACGCGCGGGAAAAACAGAGAACGAAAATGAAAACGGCCGGGTGTTGCAAAAAATTCGGAATGCGGCTGACGGTTGACGGCTGATGGCTGCTTTTTTCATTTGTTTTTTCATACCAAGCTATGCACAGGTACTCGCAAATCAGTCCGGGTTGTCAGAGTTGTCTCTTCAAAGGTGTCTATTACAAAAATATGAATAATGTAATAGATGATTTAAAATTGAAATCAAAAATTCAGTAAAATAAGGCAATATATATGAATATTTGATTGCTACCATTTTTTTAAATTAAAAGCAGTAGTTTCAATTCAATATGAGATGTACAAAGTGAGCTAAATTAAATAATTCTTTCAATATAATGTCTTTGCGTGCAACCGTGTGGTGTTTGTACGCCATCTTTTATTGAAACTTAACTACATCTGTCAAAATGAGGTGAAAACTAATTTTTCCTCTGACGGCAAAAATTAAAGATCTATTTTCCATAAAAATCAGTGTTTGTGTAAACTGTATAATATTGCATACAAAAATAAATGTGATTACAAATTGTTAATTGCACAACATAATTTCCAGAGAAATCAATATAAGGTAGACATCGCAACCATCAACCGATGCTAAGCGTCGTTGTATGGATCTTTGCTGCTGACCGCTGTGTGTCGCTTGAAAAATTGGCTGAAAGTCTATAAAAGTACTTAACATCGCGCCAAACTCCGGGCGACCTCTGTGAAGAAAGTTTTTGAAAACATTCAAGATCGTCGATAATTGAAGGATGTCTGCATCAATTGATGAAGATTCTGATGGCCAAGATTTGAATACCATCATACATTCATTTAATAAAGAAATTGAGGAAGTAACGCTTTGCTTAACTGAAGGTTTAGGTGGTGATGACAAGGAATCAGTAAAACTTTCTCAAGGAGATGGTGATAAAGAAGGTGTAGATAAACAATATTACGTGGACGAAGGTGGAAATTTGTTTTTAGCATTAACACCCAGCAAGTGCGATGAAGTGCCGAGCGGTACCAAAAGAAAAGCGAAACCTTTATCGGGAAGTCAAGCAAAGCGAAAAGGTTAGTTAGTTTTTCACAACCATTTTATTCTATAATAATCGTACATTCATATTTTTTAGCAAATAAAAGCAGTACTTCTGCAAGCAGTGCACCTAACACTGGCATACAGAAATATATGGTTTTTCTCAATGACGACAACATCAAATCAGAAAACGAACAAATCGTCGACGATCCAGCACCGGTTGATGAAATGTATGAATTCGATGAACTGGAAGAGCAAAGTGCATCTCAAGAAGAAGAAGGTGAAAAGTTGTCGCTTTTGAAAGTGTTCCCGGTAAAAAGTAAAGATTCTTCTGGAACTATAATGCAGTATTCTTGTCCACATTGTGATTATCAAGTGGATAAGCGATTTTTGTTATCACGTCATATGAAGAGACACTCAGACGATCGCCCTTTCATTTGTTCTGTATGCGATCGGGGTTTCAAGACCAATCACACATTACAAAATCATATTAATGTACATCTCGGTAGGAGACCACATGCTTGTCAGTCATGCGAAAGTCGTTTCACGACACCAGGAGATTTGGCACGACACGTACGTTACAAACACACGCATGAGAAGCGACACAAATGCACGGAATGCGACTATGCTACGGTGGAGATGAGTAAGCTGCAGCGGCATATGCGCGCCCACACCGGCGAACGTCCATACCAGTGTCCACATTGCACTTATGCTTCGCCGGATAGTTTTAAATTAAAACGACATTTGCGCACGCACACTGGCGAAAAGCCTTATGAATGTGATATTTGTAAATCGCGTTTTACGCAATCCAACTCGCTGAAGTCACACAAACTTATACACAGTGTGGATGACAAACCAGTCTTCCAATGTGCATTATGTCCAACAACTTGTAGCCGCAAATCGGATCTGCGGATACACGTACAAAAGTTGCATTATTCGGATCATCCCATACCATGTACAAGATGCGGCAAGGAATTACCCGATCGATATAGCTATAAGATGCATGTGAAAACGCACGAAGGCGAGCGCTGTTACAGGTAAGCGATTTCGGAATTTTTAAAGTTAATTCGAAAATTTTAACAACTTACATTTACAGTTGCGATCAATGTAATTACAAATCGATTTCCATGCGTAATCTGGACATGCACAAGCAAATCCACAGCGATGTAAAGCCGTTTAAGTGTGATCAATGTGGACAATCATTCCGACAAAAGCAGCTGCTCGGTCGTCATACAAATCTCTATCATAATGACAATTACACACCGGCACCGAAGCTAAAAAAGACGCACACTTGCCCATACTGTAAACGAGCATTTGCGCACAAGGGCAATCTGGTGCGGCACATGAAATTGCACGACGCCGCAGATAAAGACGGCAAAACCGATATGATGGGCAAGCTGGAAGACGAGAGCTTATTTGATATTGTAGATGGCTATATTACGGATGAGATTGACGACGAAATGACAAATGATGAAAACTTCGAGGTATTCGAAGTAATAGAGGAGACGTTAGAAAGTGAAAACGATTACACGCTAGAAACAGTGGAGCCAACCACTAGTAAAGCACGCGTACTTAACAAAAGTACAGCAGTGGCAACAAGAGGTAGAGCGAAAGGCAAAGGAAAGAGTACGGAAGTGAAAGTGGAAAATGTAGAGGACGAGGATGAGAACAGTGTAGAAGATGATGTAAGTGGGTTGCCGGGTTATATGGTAGTAAAAGTGCTACAAAGTGACGATGAATTGGACGATGATGATAATTGTGTTGTTTTAACGAATTTGGAGAACGTTAAAGGTATTTGACTGCTATACAACTGATTATTCAATTCTAACTACCATCTATTTTTAGATTCGAAAGATGATGCACAAACCAAAGTTGAAGCGGCGGAATGTTTCGGTTTTGACGTTAGTACATAACTGTTGCTGACTACTCTAAATTTGTATAATTATACGCACTTTTTCTATCAAATTAGGAGGACTCTAACGATGCTGATGATATGGAAGAGACAGTCTTGCTTAACATCATCGAGGAGAACTAATGCGTATGTCTACGAAGTTCTCAATCATCTAAAGTATATACATACATACATATTGATGTATACATAGTTTTTTTTTTTGCAATTTTTACGCAATATGTGTTTAAGATATATATGTATTCTAATATATATACGCTATTTTATTATATGTACTTCAATAGTTTTGTTTATTTTTAAATACATACATACATATGTTTCGACATGTTTACGTGTATATACATTATATGTATGCTTATGTATTTGCTAAAATCTACGTAAATGCATACGTAAGCAAAATGCAGCGGCAAATAAATATTCCATACAATCGGAGCGCTATATTCGTTTTATTTTGTTTTTCTTTTTGGCTTGGTATTTAGTATAGCGGTATGTTTTGTACATACAATTTTGTAACAAATATAAGTATATAACTGTAGGCTCCTTACGTATTGCTCATAAATACACTCAAGGTTAGTAATTGCTTTTGGACTAAAAATAAAATTGACTTTGATCGGAACAGGGATCATCGCAATCACTTCAGCACTGTGGTTGGCTTCCGACAAAAAAAGATTTCTGGTCGTCTGGACCAGTTGTCTGTTGATTATGAAATGGCAAACCAAACGAAATGTAAATCAAGTGTCAAACAGGCCAACTACAAAAAAAGCAATACCTCATTGAAAACCACAGATCTATTAGTCTTTATAATGTTTTAGTAAATTTTGAATATTTTAATAATATTAGAGTTAAAATCAGCGATCCAAATTTTACTTATATTTATACAGGCAACAAAAGACTTAAGCGACAAACTCGAAAGACACCAATGATATTCCTTCAAAGAGCGTTTTCACCCAAGGTTAAGCCAACTTCTTTTACATAGAAAAAGTGGCTTTAGTGAAAAATTCTAAATTTTAATTTAGTATATATATATATACAAAATGTTATGTTAAAAAAGATTACATGGGTTTTGTCGCGTAAAAAATGGCAAATTTTCAAAGAAAAAAGTTTCTATGTAAAAAATTATTTTTTTAATTCAAACATTTCAGTCTTATAGATATATATTAAAAAAATAATTTCTGAATTAAAAAAAAAAAATAATTAAAACTCCTCCATTGTGACGTTATTTCCGGTGAAAAAAGATGGGTTATTTCCCCTCGGAAAAAAGGTGCGACCGTATTGTCAGGATAACTCCTGACAGGATCATCCACACTTAAAAAAAACACGAATAAGTGTTTTAGGTAAGACCATAAACTCGTGCTGGAACGAAGGAAGGACAAAAAAGTAAAAAATTGGAATTTTGGCAGACATTTTTCCAAAAAAAAAATAAAAATTTCGGTCAAATTTGCTTGACATTTTTTTTTAAAGAGTTGTAATTGAACAAAAAATCCTTCGTTCAAACACGAATAAATTGTATCTCGAACACCTGTTGAAAATTGCATCAAGATCGGTTGAGTAGTTTTCGAGCAAATTTGACAACCGACTTTGAAAACACGGTTCCGAGAAAAACGCGTTTAATGTTTTGAGTAACAATAATACCTGGTGTAGAAATAAAATAATTTTTTTTTGTTTTTTTTTTTATATTCTCAAAGATTAACTATTTAAGAATTGGTTTGTGAGAGCATATCTCGAAATTCGAATTATTTTCGAAGATACAGTTGTTTTATTGGCGGGCACGTTTTGACGCAATAATTTAAACGTAATTTTCTCGAAACTGTCCAACGATACCCACGATTTCTCAAGTTCTACTGGACCGATTTATTTGAAAATTTTGGATAGTCTAGGAACTAGGCTCATTTTAAATTTTAATTTTTGATATTTTTCAAAATTTCGAAAAGTAAAAAAAAAAATTATTAAAAAAAAATTAGGCAGTCGTCATTTTGTGGAAAAATTGTTCGCAACTTTTCCGTAGTTCCAACCATAGCGACATTATTCTAGATTAATACATATTCTTATTCTTTTAGTTTTTTCAGGAGGTTTGAATCGTGGGTATGGTCACGTACTAATTTTCTGAGAACACCAAATGCAACTTTTTTTTTAAGTTTATTTATTATTTTATAGGATAGCGAGAACGGTCCACAGTTTGTTCCAGTTTGTTTTATATCGCTGCGTTTATTAGACACCTGAACGGTTTTGCCTCGATATTGTGTGATTCAGTAACAACAAGGAAGGAAAGGCTTGGTTCGGGTGTAACCGAACATTTAATACTCTCGCGATTTATTGATATTGAGAAAACACACAACTTGACTCATATATTCGGCATAAAGACACCGAATTCTTCATGTTCGTTATCCGGGATCTTGAAAAGTTATAATCTGATGTTGAAAAGTTTTTCACAATTTATGCCACACCTTAAGTACAGTATTTGTGCAAAGTTTTATTTCGCTATCTCCATTGGTTCCTAATGAATATATAAAGAAGTAAAGAAATTCGATGGAATGCAAATTGAGTTATATGGGAAGTAGGCGTGAATGTGAACCAATTTCACTCATTTTTTAGGGTGTTAAGAAAGTATTATTCACCGAATTTCATTGAAATCGATCGAGTAGTGCCTGAGATACGATTTTAGACCCATAAGTGGGCGAGGCTACTCCCATTTTCCATTTTGTACAAAAATCTCAGTGCAGCTTCTTTCTGATATTTCTTCTGTAAAATTTAGTGTTTCTGACGTTTTTCGTTAGTTAGTTCGTGGTTATTATCCGATTTCTTTCATTTTTGGACTGTATTAAGAAGTGGCTAAAAGAAACGACAGCAAAAAATTTGGTTTATACAGTTTTTTGTTTGCAAGATATATACAAAAAACCTATTTGGGGGCATGGTCACTCCCACTTTTCAAAAAAATTACATCCAAATGTGCCCCTTCCTAGTGCGAACCTATGTATGTTCCAAATTTTAATTTTTTTTTTTCATAACTTTATTTAAGGCTTAGTTATGACACTGTATAGGTTTTCGGTTTTCGCCATTTTGTGGGCGTGGCAGTGAACCGATTATGCCCATCTTCGAAAGCAACCTCTTGATGGAATATGTGTTCCAAGTTTCATTGACAGACGGACGGACAGACGGACAGACATCCGGATTTCAACTCAACTCGTCATCCTGATCATTTATACATATAACCCCGTATTTAACTCTTTTATTTCTTGGTGACGCAAACAACCGTTATGTGAACAAAACTATAATACTCTCTTTAGCAACTTTGCTGCGAGAGTATAAAAAAGGGATTGTAAAAATATTGATTGCATATTTTTACGACCCTTCAAAAATTACTTGAAATGCATGCCTTTACAACATAATGTCGTCTTAAGTTTTGAAAACGGTCCCAATAGGTCTTCAAGCACACGACTTATATAAAACCGCCTTTCGATCTATCGTCCGTGTTTGATTTTGCAATGACTAACTGAAATATCAATAAAGGCATCAAAATAATAACGATCCTATGTCTTTATTTCCAAATGGCGCGTTTGTTAGATATAATAGGTGAAAATACGAAAATCTGATTTATGATAATTTTTCAAAGTTTGGAACTTTAAGCCTAACTAAAAATCATACAGATGCTGGTGTTATCAGCTCAAGGAGATGTTATTTTTTAAGCTGTCAGTATATGTATATAGAAGTCGCCTCTAAAACTTGTATATCTCTAGCCTCTGCCTCATCTTTGCGCTATTTCATACAATTTTAAACATTCCTCTTCGAAAAATTTTAGCTCCACCACTGAGTACAGACCACTGAGTTCTGCCTTCAAAAATTTAATATTCAAACATACAAAGCTATAAAGGATAAGAAAGCCATATTAGCCAAGATACAGAAATATCTTCCGGTGAAAGCTTACAAATTTCAAAGCTTTGGCGAATTTACGACACAAAATTTACAACAACTTGTTTGTATGTATGTATATAAGTTATAATAAAAGTGTGTGTGCGTTTAATTACGTAGAAGACATGTGCTTTTTGGTGTTAGTTGGCTCTTTTCTTAAGATGCTCGGTTACATGTGAAGCTTATATACATACAGACAGACACGCATTTATATTCGTAGTTATTTTGAATGCTGTCAAGCGATTTTCTTTGCTAGGGTGACTGGCGCGCTGCGGGCGTTTCGTGCCATCAAAGCGTTTGCGCAGCAGCCGCAATTCATTCCGCACTTGGCAGTCGGGCGACACAGACGTTTCGTTGATTTTGATACGAACAAAAACGTTTAATTCGGTTAGGTTCTTGCAGATTGTTGAAAAAATAATAATTACATATATACAAAGTGTGTGTAGCCAATCGACCGACCGACCGACCGACCGCCCGAGCGAAGTCTAGTGAGCTTTTTTCAGTTAAGGAAAATATACACGACGCTAGTGATTTTAAGTTTGAAAAAATTTTCTAAAAAAGGTATGTAAAAGTGAGCAAAAAAAGAAGAAGAAGAAAACAAAAAATAATATGAATAATTAAATAATGACTATAAAAATTTGAAAAAAATATTAATTACAAAAATTATAAAATTTTATTGTTATAAATATTTTAATGAATTATAAAGTGTGCGTATACTCGAACGCAATTATTTAATTAATATTTGTGCTGAGCTTAATGCAGCATCATTTAATGAACATTTCAAAATAATTTGCATTACTTCGAAAATATAAAAAAGAAATCATTAAAAATATAATTAGTGGACACAATTAAGAAAATCACTTACAAAACTCGATAAAAAATGTTGTTGTGTCATTAACGCCTTTTTTAATAATGCATAAACACGAATAAAGCGGTATTAAATGCATAATTATTTGCTTATGCAACGCTATTTACACAGGACCTCGCTTACACATTTTTACCATTTTCAAATAAAAACCATTAATATACATATATACAAAACAAACAAACTCTATGTATGTCTGCATACGACGATCAAATGCAATTGCATTCGACTGCAGCCGTTGCAACGGCGCATGCTCCACTGCATTGCTGGCTTATGTAATTGGTGCACTATCGCTCCGCTGCTCGCCAGCTATTTTCTATGAAATTTCTATTTCGAGTTTTGAGATTGCGGCAACAACCTGACTCGGCGCACAGCAGCGAAAAAAATGGAACATAAAAATGCTACTTTGTAGCTTTTGGATTGAAGAGGCGAAATGTAAACAGACAGGCATACAAATATAAATACAAATACAAATTTTGATGCAAAATCAAAGTGTCAACTTTTGGCAAATACATTTGTATTTAGATAAGGCTTACAAATTTGATTGTAGACAAGTGAAAGAGGCTAATTTGGTTTAAGACTAGCTAATGTTGAATGCATCATTCGCTGAGATCTTGTCATTCCTTGTGCAGACACTGGACTTTTAAAAAGACCTACCTATAGAGGGGTATAAGAAAAGTATACGGACAACTAATTTATAAAGAATTCTCATTTTAATTCAGTCATGTATCTAAATTTTTAATTTGATGCCTACTCTCTTCAAAGTCATAAATTATTTCTTTCAAGAGACCATTGTAAGCTGTAAATATTAGTTATTAAAAATAAACTAACAAACCATCAATGAAGAAAAATCCTAGACATTGACTGTCTTAATATAAAAAGTGTCAGTTTAACATTAAGTACATTATTGAAGATAATTATTGAGATGATTTATTTGCATAAATGTACGACGAAAGAGTTAAAAAAATCACTTTTTTCCAAAAATTATTCAATTTTTTAATAATAATGTTTGTTTCAATCATTTTCAGGGACCGCTTTCGCTAGATTTATCGTAAAATCAATACAAACAATATTTAATATATAAAACATCGGTTTTTCATAAATTATTCTAATGTATGATTCTGATTCGTTATGCTTCTCTCTTAGTCATTCATACTCATTACATTTATAATGGATGGTATTCTAAATTTTATTTTGATAAATGGTACTTTTTAAAATGGTATATACATTTTATTGAGTTAAATAAATATCTTTTGGCTTTATTAGCTCGCGAAATTTCGGCTATATGACTATCGCTACTGCATATTTTACTGATTTCAATTTTAAACAATTTTCCTCATCATATCTCCTTAATATGACTTCGAAAGTTGGTTTCTTTTCATGGGCAGTAGTAACCATCGACTTAATTAACACTCAATTTGTGTACGTGTTATCAATAAGTCGTCATTGGATAGCTACTTTGCCACCAAAAAATCGTCGCAGTTGTTTTTGACGATTGATATCGACGTAAGGAAACAAATAGACAGTAATAACTTAGTAGAAGGGAAATAGGGAATGTCTTCAGGATTGTTCTCCATTCATGGAAATTTACCTCACAGAACACGAGTTTTGGAATTGGATTGGCTTGACGGAATTTCTGTCTCGAAACACTTAAACATTGAACAAAGAAATCTTGAAAATAATAGGTTTCGACTGAAAAAAAAATAGTTTTGGAAGCTTTAAGTTGTACTATTATCATTCAAAACTTCTCATTTTCTTTGATATATTTTTAAAAATTATTAAAAGCTAACTCACCATCAGTGATAATAGCAAACCGTTTAGCCGGTTATAGCCCAATCGATGAGAGCGCGCCACTCCTCTTTTTCCTTCGCTGTTCGGCGCCAGTTGGGACCATCTGGTCCATCTAACGGAGTGGAGGCCTTCCCCTTCCTCGGCATCCTCCGGCGACTGCATCGAACACTTTCAGAGCTTAAGTGTTTTCGTTCATTCGGACAACATGACCTAGCCAGCGTAGCCGCTGTCTTTTTATTCGCTGAACTATGTCAATGTCGTCGTATACCTCGTACAGCTCATCGTTCCATCGTCTGCGGTATTCGCCGTTGCCAATGTTCTGAGGACCAAAAATCTTGCTCAAAATTTTCCTCTCGAAAACTCCTAGCGTCGCCTTGTCGGATGTTGACATCGTCTTCTGCACCATAAAATAGGGAATAATGAAGGACTTGTAGAGTTTGGTTTTTGATCGTCGAGAGAGGACTTTACGTTTCAATTGCCTACTCAGTCCAAAGTAGCACCTGTTGGCAAGAGTGATTCTGCGCTGGATTTTTCTTAATACATCCCATAAATCTCATCATCATAGGTTGACGGGCGAAAAATTTAAATACACAGTAGAAAACCTATAAAAGAAGTTCGATTTCGCTTCTAGCTACACCGGGAATTCCAATTTAGTACATGTATTTATATGTACAAACGTATATATAATACATAATGCCCACTGATTTTAAACTGTGCACGTGCCAATCTACAATAAATCGAAATGTATTTAAAAGTTCTTGCTTGCTTGAATTCTGTATTAAATATTACGATAGTTGAAAGGGTCAAAGAATCCCCAAATGTCTACGTGCAAATCAGATTACATATACGAACACATGCGCCATGTGTGTCTCCCTTCTTTCGAACAAAGCCTGATATCTAACATTCTAAAAACGTATTTCATTGGAAGTGTTATTTGTAAAATTCTAGTTCGACTTGATTTTGGTAATTTGTCTAGTCTTTATTTATATGAAGCGTATGTTCATTTGATTACAGGTCTGACAATGGGGACATATGTTCTGCTACCTTTCCCAAAAAACAAAATGAATTGCAACAACAATTTCACATTGACGACATAGACGTAAAGTAGTGCTTAATTTAGCCAGAGGCTTAGTAAAGGCGATTTATGTATTATCAACATGCAAATTTATGCTTTTAATGGTATATAGATGTATATAGGAAGATGCGAAAATACATATACTATGCATTATTAATTACAACCTGTTTTATCCATAAACACATGTGTTTTCTATTTTCTCTAATAGTTAGTTTAAATAGTCTAAGTTTGCTGAATCATCGCCCCAGCGTAATATTAATCTATTATTTTATACGCTATTGTCTTCTACGAAATGAATTCAAGGGATTTAAGAAAGTTATCCATAAAAACCTATTACAAGCTATTAGAATAGAAAGCTCTTTTATCTCAAAAAAATATGCTCTTCAAATCATCGTAAAGCTATAACTCTCTACCGATATATTCTTAGTTGTTAAATATTTAGATAGTTTACCAAGCTTCTCTCATTTGAGGAGTTTGGCTTGAAGTTATTCGACAACAAATAGATCCAAACAGTGAAATGTATTAGGATAGTTCTTTTTTTCTTGCCTCTTCTGTATGAGTGCATCAATCAATATGTACACTTCAGAATTAATCGAGGTATTGTCGGTTTTGGCAATTGAAAAGTAAAGTCCTCTCTCGACGAACCAAAATCAAAATCCACAAGTCGGTCATCATTCCTGTCCTGTTTTATTGTGCAGAAGCGTAGACGATGTCTACATCCGATGAGGCGACACTAGGAGTTTTCGAGAGAAAAAATTTTGCTCAAGATTTATGGTCCTCTGAACATTGGCAACGGCGAATACCGCACACGATGGAACGATGAGCTGTACGAGTTATACGACGAATTTGACATAGTCCACCGAATAAAAAGACGGCGGCCACGGTCACACTTGGGATTTCCAACTGGCGCGGAATCGCGTACGCCAATTACATACATACATTGTCGACTCAAAGCAAACTATCAGTTTGAAATCCTATAAAATAAACAACAGAACCTTTGATGACTATAGACCTTTGAAGTGGTTTGAGCTGGTTCATCTTGTAAACAACACACTTTTCGTCGCCAGTAACAATTGACGTTTGATAAGCGAATCACAGTCGTTAATGCGACGAAGAAAATTTCGTTCTGTAAGAACATGAAGTCATATGTCAAGCTTCGAAATTAATGCTAGACTAAATAAAATCTATTCCTCAAACTTAACAAATTAAAAAAAATCCTGAATATATCAGCTGTTCGAATATATAACGATTTAGCGGTTAATTGTGAAGTTGGCTGCGAAAAAAAATCAATAAGATTACTTAGTGAACGACGAATATGATAGTAGACGATAGATCATAAATATCTTGTGAAGATCGTTGAAAGGTGGATCGTATTAAAATTTAGCTGGTTACACTATAGAATTTAAAGATATTATCTTCTCAAATTAATAGATGATAAAAAAATTTAATTTTGCAAAAAAAATTTTTTTTGAAACATAAACCGTTATGTCTATACGAAACAATTACAAAATTGAATACAAGTGCTTGAACATAAAAAAATAATGGCAAATTATGAAAAAGCTATAAGATATGATAATACGAAAATGGTCAATTAATTATCAATGAAGACACAGATTTTAGCTGTTTTTACACATTTATCGAAGTATGAATACGTTGCATAACTGTTAGAATTTCAATACTTTTAGTGAAGTTGGTCTGTCTCTGTCATCAGTCATTTACGAAAAAAAAAATAAATAAATAGGCATACCTCCACATACATATAATTAAGTACGAATGCATTTTAACATAGCGCGGGAATTTATTTAGTTTTTTTCTTCAGTTTAACTTTACGGTCCCTTAAGCCGCATTTAGTCGCCTTACACAAAGGTCACCGGCGCCATTGCTACACAACTAGTGGAAATATTAGTATTTCCCCAAATACCAACGACAAATTGAACAACAATTTTCTGTTTGTCACGATTACTCTTAAACAATCAACTAACGCTAATGAGTACCGTAAAAATAAAATAAAACCAATGATTATAAAAACGCATAGTCGCAGCTGGCGCGTAATTAACGTGAAAAATATTCATTATTAATATCAAAAAAAAAAATGCACACGACTAAAAGTATTTAAATACATTCAGTTTGTGTGTTTTCATGCCCTTATGTGTGTTGTAACGCATATTTTAATTACTTTAAATATGTAAAACACACGCGCAGAGGTATATTTGTATATAAGTTCACGCTTGTTTGTTTCATGTAAATGCATTTAACATCCGTTTACATGTGTATATATATATTTGTATACACTCATACGTAAAGGGCACCCCATGCGCCTGCACATTTCTACAAACATATACATACATATATAAACATATGTACGTTTGTATGCATATTCAAAATCGAGCTCACTGATAAATTTCAACGTTTGTGTAAGTTTTTCAGCGTCGCTGGATTGCTTGTTGGATTTTCAAGGTCATCGGCGTATCCGTGAAAGATATCGTCACTGCGCATGCGCATATTGCTGAAAAAAAAGTTATCGTGATGATAGCAGTGCGTTGGCATGTGTGGAGATACATACATATGTAGGCATGAGTATGCAGCGATTCAGTTGAGAAATCGAATTTGTTAATTGCTCCGATTTGTATTTTGTTGTTTATTTACCAACATATAGATCTGCAGTATATATATGTATGTATATATATTTTTTTTATTGCTAAAGAAACATGGTCTTATAATTTATAATTTCCACATTATCTGATAATTATATCTGGACGGAAGTCCATTTTCTATCTGCGGTTCTGAGTAATCAATTCTCGAAGGAATATTCTTCTTTTAATAAAAAAAGTTAAATTTTTTTGACAGATTTATATACCCCAGTCAAATAATTATATGTGCATTTCTGCTTTTGTTTGTTTATATCTTATTCACTGTTATTTTTTGGATTTCGGTAAATGTGGAATAAAATATTGATATGTTACCGTTACTTATGCAACGAAAATTGTTTCATAAGCGGTTCCAAAATGGCTCCAGACCAAAGTGACATCGGAACTGTATCTCAAAATTTCTTAAAAACCCCACTAATTATGGTATAGTGCGACGCAGCGGACGAAAAACAACATTGATGAGCAATACGAAAGGATGATTCGACGGCTAGTAGTTGCGGACTTGAGAAGCAGCGACCAAATATGGACCTAGTTAAGACAGAAAATCACAATATATATAGTTATTCCAATTATACATAAAAATCCGTTTCTGAAACACACCTCCAAGGCACCTAAACCAATGCTAAAGAGAGACACAATTAAGCAAATTTGAGGTTTGCAAATAAATACCAATTCTGTGCCGATGAGAGATAGAATACAGTCTTTAGTGACGAAAAAAAGTAAATTTGTTCGGCCCAGGTCATTGCAAGAAATATTGAAGAGATTCGTACCAGGAACGACGTTCCTACTACAAGCGATGTTTTGGAAGCAATTTGCTGCTGTGGAAAGTTATCTACATGTTTTATATTCACTCAAATGAATGCTAATATCAATGTAGATCTTTTGGACAGCGAGTTAATAAAATTTGCTGGCAATATTTATGGCATATAACTGGACATATCGAAAGGATAACGCTTCAATCCACACGAAGAACATCTTTAACGACCGGAAAATTCCGGTATTACAATGTGCAGCATTGAGTTCGAACCTAAATCCTAGTGAGGATCTCTGGGGGAACCTCTCTGCTCCTGTTTCCCAAAACGAAGAGCAGTTTGAGATAGTACGTCACCTTAAATCAGCCATAAAGCAAGAATTTGCCAATATTTACATAACTATTCTCCAGTCAGTAGTTAAATATCTCATTAAGCGGCTTAATTTAGTTTTAAAATATAAGGACAATTCTACTGACTATTAAAATAAACATTTCTTTCAGTTAAACTCAAATGTATAGGCTTTACTGGTAAAATAAGTAAAATACATATATAAATATTTACTATTAGCCTAAACTTCAATTCTGTTTTATAGTTTAAAAAATATTTTGAAATTTGTTAATTTTTTGTTTTTTATATCGTATACATTAATAATATCAAAGCTGCATACTCAGAAATATTTTGCAATTTTGTAATATAATTAAATAATAATTGACTGAGGTAGGATCATGACAGTAGGTATAGGTACAGTGGATATCAGGCGACGCACCTAGACCTCTAGGTGCTTGGTACTTGGTCATATAAAGCGGAGAATGTTTCTTCTATAAAGGTTTTCTGCATTCGAAAGAACCTTTTTAGGCTCTTAATGGCAAAATCAATAAACGAATGTTGAGTTTCAAGATGAATAGTCAATAATTCATATTTTTAACTGGAGCAGTGTTCAAAGATCAATCTATGATTTCTATGATTTATGTTGGCGGCTGCCTTGGTACTACCTTAAAGGTAGTCCTTAGCATGCGACATCATACCACCGAGCGAATATATTATATGTTATGAAAGAGGAGAAGAACACCCACGAAAGGTGTAGATACTATCTAAGCCTAATATTGGAAATGGTAAGAGTTTACCGGAAACTACAAAGTCTGTATTCTGGAATAATAACAGAGATAGCTGAAGAGCTCGCTGACTTAATCTTCTTTTGAAATCTTGAAAATATTTTTTACACCATTCCATTCTTCGGCGAGACCGGGAGAGCAGTTCAGATTAGTTAAATTTCATTGTAACAACTTTACAATCATTACCTACCTACATTTATGTTTCTTTGACAGATGTATAATGCATATATCATCGAACATCATCTTGGTTATTGATAACCAATTACGAAAAAACCGGTATCTCAGACGCTTATGGCTGCAACGACTTGCACATATTTCCTGTTTTTGAATCATTTTGCATTTGCACTCATATACTAACATAAACATTTATAAACAAATGCCAAAAAACACTCGCCTTTTAGAGCGCTGTCTATTGTTTTTGATCGGCTGCTATCGTCCAATAACCTGCTTTCTGCCTGGGTTGTGTGTAAGCTTTGAATTTGGTTCGAAAAGCCATTGGCCAACTGCATTTTTCGAATCTAGACTGAATTATTTTCGGACTTTGTGCGGCGTACACAAATACATAATCGACAATTAGTGACTGACCGTATGACGGACGGAGTCTGTCACACACAGTCACAAAGCCAGTCAGTGCCTTTAATGGACGGTTGACTGCAGTAGAAAACAAAGCGCTAAAAACACACATACGATATCTATATATATATGTAGATATATATGTAAGTAAATATGTATATGCGTACATATTTACTCAGATGTGTATGTGTCTGGCTTTTCTGTTGTTCGATTAGTTTGTAAATTGTTTTTGGTTTATGGCGTTGATAAATGATTGTGCTGCAATATGCGATGGGACTTGGCTATTCGCATATATTCATACATACATACATACATACATACATACATACATTTACTCTCGCCAAACCTACTAGCATGCATGCTGGAGACGTTGATTACTTCAGTCCAAACGTAAACTTGTTCGGACCTGACGTGCGCCGATCACTACTCACATACATACCCACATTCATAGTTATTCACTTTGATTTCTTACCAACGCTGACAAAGATAGTAATAGTTCGCTACACTCCAAGTTGTTTACTATAAATGTTTCAAGCAACAGCAGGCAGCCAAGAAAATGCTTTTACTATATTTCTACTCACAGCGTGACTAAAAGCTATCTCGACGAGTTTGCAATGATGAATATTGCGAAATTTCTGAAGCTGGGCTTAAAAATAGTTGGAAAGTGTTGGCAAAAATTTTATTACAACACTTCGGTGCGTGCTTTACTATGGCTTCTAACGATACGCCAGCACATGGAGAGTGCTGATTCGAACAAACAATTGGCAAGAATTAAATAAATAGACTAGCTAAATCAAATAGACTTAGAAAGCAAGTGATTATATCATCGTTAATTCTCTTGTGATTAATTAAACTGCATCACTTTGTTGTTGTTTAGTACATATGTGCATGCAATATTAATAAGAGAGCAGTGTGTAAATATAGTGAGGAGTGTAAAATCGAATCGAACATGGTTTGTAATTATGAGCTATGCATATTGAACTAAACTAATTCTTTTTTCCGGAAGATTGAATGATAAGTAAAAAACATATGTTTTAGGATTGTCGAAGTTAGCCAAAAACGAAATATTTACCAACGTTTATAAAAACTATTATTAATTTCAGGACTCATATCATCTGTTAATCGAGCTTAATCAATATGCGAACATATCGATTGTGGAGTGTAACTTCGAAAAAAATGTATTTGGTCCAATACCCAAAAAGGTCGATTTTGCAGTATAGTGCAATATGTATCTCTGTAGTTACAGTTGCATGCCAATATTGAATCCCAATAATGAGGGAGTGGATATTATGAAAGATATTGAATGAAAAATGCTTGCATTGCGACGTTATGAATAGAACAATGAGAATCCTTACAAGTATGTAATATGAAAGCTTTATCAGTGTACGATATAACGATTAGACTGCTTTGAAATAAGTTAGTTAGAGACTTATGATTCCGTATGAGGAGCTGCTAAATATTTATTATAGACAGACCAGTTACTTAAATTAGTTCTTTTCATGAACTCAGATTTGTAATATGGTCGTATGTTTATCGTAAAAGTGAATAATGAATATATTAGTTGGCAAATATCTTCCTTCCGCTTTTTTCATCGTTATTCAATGCTTTATAAAAAGTGTTACAGTGATCGGATTTAGTTCAAATATTCGCCGTTTCGTTCTATAATCTGTTTCCATCTAGACAGCAACTTCATAATACCCCCTCGTAGCAGGCCTCCCTCCTTATTTGCGAAGAACTCGGACAGCCACTTTTCAAAGCCTCTTTTACACCACCAAGGGCGTTCGCCATAGACAGGAACAGGTGGTAATCACTTGGCGCTATGTCCGAGCTATATGGTGGATGCGATAAAGCCTCGCATTCGAGCTTCTGACAAGTCATCAACGAAGTGTGTGGTCTGGCGTTGTCCTGGTGGACAACACCCTTCCTGTTGACCAATTCTGGACGCTTCTGGTCGCTCGCCTGCTTCTAGTGGTCCAGTTTTTCGCAGTAGATGGTAGAATTAAGCGTCTGACCATATGCGAGCAGCTCATAGTGGATGATTCCCTTCCAATCCCTCCAAACACACAACAAAACCTTCCGGGTCGTCAATCCCGGCTTGGCCACTGTTTGGGACGATTCATCGGCCTTCGACCACATCCACACAAGCATCCACATCAAGCATTTTGTGTATCCAGCCTTCTGCAAATGGTTTAAAATGGTTTGGTGACTAACTTCCATCTCCGGGGCGACGTCACGAGATGCCACATGCCGGTCTAACTCGATGTTTTCCATGATTTGATCGATATTCGTCGTCATAGGTCTTCCGCCTGCTGGCTTTTTCGTGAGGTCGTTTTCACCCGCTCTGAATCGTCGAAACCATTCCTCTGCATTTCTAAGTGATAGAGTACCATCCCCCAAAATAACATTAATCTCACGGAACGTTTTTCTAGCGGATTTGCCTTTAACGAAGGAAAGTACCGAGTTGTTTTAAACCAAGAAGTCGGCTCCTGTCTAAATCATCACATTATATCTGGGACCAATAATATCAGACTTTAATTTTTTCTAAAAAGACGAATGTTTGAGTCAATTTGAAAGAGAAGCCTTCTTTCAATGAATAAAATAATATAATATCAAATACTACCTTGGCTGCTAAGGTAACATAAACTAAAGAAATATGTCAATTAATAAGTTAAATTATATCTTATCGAACAGAGTCAACCTTGTCCAAATGTCCTTGCTGATCGTGCCAATAGATATTTGTATATGAATCATCGGACTTCGACAATTCCGCTCAATTGGAAGATGGTAATTTTTTTTTTAGAAACACCTTACAATATTATAAGTTAGTAATTTACATGATGATTGCAAATTATATACATGTATAAGGCATATAGCGTTAGGAAAATTATTAAATTTTCTGGATTTTTTGTAAGGTTTTGAATTTCTTGGTTACTACAGAGATATGTTTAGTAAGAAGAAGACTGCGTACATAATCTGTTATCTGTTGTTATGCTATTTTGCCAAACTTGCATATGATTATTTTGAGAGAAATTTCCTTAATTCATGTAAACATTTTTACAATGTTAGGCGATATGTTTGATGCTATTTTATATGTCTAAATTTAAACTGAATTTTAATATAGAAAGTTGAGTATCCACATTTAATCAACTTTCTATATTACAACTATAATCTATAAGTATAGTTAAATCATATCTTTTATGCGCTTTAGGCTTTTGTGTAAATTAACGATGATAATAATAATAATACTGACTAACTATAACTGACTAAAATAACTGGAAGAACTCAAACTCGGTTATTCTTCTGAGCTTAGTAGAGTAGAGTAAGTGACTTAAAATGTTACTTAAAAACGCCAAAATCAAATCTTGAGAGTATGGAGCACATGAGTCACAACTGAAATATTTTTTTTAAACCTTCAGGAAAATTTTGGAGCATTCCTCTGCCATTCGCTTAAAAGAGCAAAAAATTTAGCCTATTGTTGTTATCATTGCAGAGTCTGCAACTCGAGGGTCACCCATTGTACTCGCCCGCTTTTTATTAACAAAAAAATGTTGATGGTTGTCTTTTGTAAGTGTAAAATCGGCCCAAGTTCAAATTTATTTACCGAAAGCAGGTCAATATGTTTGCTTGTACGCATGTAAATATGTATTTATAACTCAAAAAATTGGTGGATAAGAAAATATTGAAGCAACGGATTTGCCAAGATCTGTCGCTGTGCGCCCAGTGTGCGAGGAATGAATGACGTGTGTGATCAATGTAAATTTATGCAAAAAGAAAAGGTAGATGCCATACACTCATACTTAGATACAATATATGTAGGTATGCATGTATGTGTGGTGTGAGGTAGATAAAAAAGAAAACAAAATTTGGCTAACAAAGCAAAAATTTTGGAAGCCAAACCCAAAAAGTCGAAAGGCAATGAAACTCATTGGGAGATTTAAGCAAAAATATAATAATTATTTTCGCATCAGATAAGATGAGCATGTCTACAGACATATAAACTGTTATTTTGGCATACATATGTACATGCATTACATATTTACATATATATAATACCACACAATGACTTAATCTATATTTAAAACGCTGTGTGCAACAACAAAAAAACATATTCAATTAATTTTAGTTCATGCTGACTTGAAAATATAGCACATGGAAGGGAAAAACCGTGAAAAATAAAACAAAACTGTGACAGTGGATTCAAAAAAAAAAAAAAAAATAGCACAACAATCAACGTCAAACCTTGCCAAAAATGTATTGGAGCAAGCTAAGACTCACAGCTACTGATTTCATATACATATCTATAAGTATGTACACAACTACTTTGTACCTTTCAACGGTTGATGGGGGGACATGCCCATAGCTATTTTCGTATTAGATTTTGGTTTTTTGATGGGAAATCTATGCATGTTATTGTTGTTGTAGTTGAGTGTAGTCAACAACGGCGTTGAACCTTAATTAACATACCGCGCAAAATTTACAAAAGAAATCATGCAAACATACACACATTTGAAAAATATTTAAATTGCCTACTGTATGTATGTATGTATATACACATGTACATTTGTATATACTTAACTATACAAACATGCTAACATTGTAAAATACGCAATTTTTTTTGGTTAAAACGCGAAGTTTAACTTTTTATATCCTCTTTGATTTGAGATTTATTTTATTTTTTGCTTATAATTAAATTTTTTTTTTAAATTATATAAATTAATAATTAGTTTGCTCATAACCTAAAATAGTTTTTTTATATTAATAAATTAAAAATTGGAATTTTAATATTTAGTTAATTAAAAATTATATATGTATATTCATATAATCATAAAGTTATTTATATTTAAATTTGCACGGTATATACTTAAATATCACTTAACTGGCTCATCGCTTTCGATATATAAATTTCAGTCCATTAAATTTGAGTTGCCAATAAAGGTGTGGTTCGTTTTTGTACGGATATTGAAATATTTCTTCTTCTTCTTCTCTTAACGTAAAATTAATTTAATATAAAATTTCCATTTTTGAATTTCGACTAATTAAATATTAAACAAGTAAGGAAAGGCTAAGTTCAGGTGCAACCGAACATTTTATACTCTCGCAATTTATTGAAGAAATTTTAATAAGATAACACCCAAATTTACCTATAAATTCGGCACAAAGTTTAATAGAATAACGAAAATCGTCCTATATAGTGTATGAGGGCTGAGGTAATTCCTGAACCGATTTCATTCATTTTCACCAGCAAGGTACACTATATCCAATACTATGTATGTGATTGGCGTTGCAACCGTTTAGCCGGTTATAGCCGATCCAATACTATACGCTCACTTAATTTCGCTAAGATATCTCACATATTACATACATACATGTGAAAACACAAAAAAAATTCGTTTTAGTCGAAATTGTAAACAGAAACTCATTATATTAAAGTAAAGTTGTCCAATATTTGTGATATAAAGTTAACCAAAGAGACAGAAAGCCGTATATTCCTTTATATGTGGGCTATTAAAGTAATGAACTGTTTTCTATAATTTCAGAGAGATAAATGAGAAAATTATATTTTGATATCTGTATTTAGAACTAAGTCATATACCGTAAAGTAAATTATGCTAACGAGATTCAAAGTGGTCCTATATGAGAAATAGGCGGACTTCAAGTCCAACTTCCCCTTTGAAGATAAAGTCTGTTAATTTGAAACTATTATTCCCCAGTTTTAGCTCAAATTGGTTGTATCACACTTACACACTTAAATGTAGGTACAAGTCAAGTGGACTAACTTTGAGAGTGCCCTTTAGGTGTATGTATAATAATAATAATCATCAATATAGACCATCTCTCAGCTCAGATCAATTTTAAAGCAAAAATGTATTCATTTATTTATTTCACACATATTCCCACATTACAGTAAACTTATATGTAAACAAATAATATATATAAACCTTGTACCGCGCCAATGTCGTTCATGGTGTTCCAATAGAAGGTCACATTTTGCCTCCGGTCTTGAATGTTGAGTGTAAAACACTGATTGTTTAGGAAATGTAGTGCATAGAAATATGTACATAAATAGGAATAGTATATAACAAAATGGTTAAAAACTGATTTGTGACATGATCTTGAAGATATTCATTGAGATTTATTTGGCTTGATGCCTTAAGGCTTTTGCTCTTGAATGCTACTGTTTGACATTTGAAGTATTTTGGAAGTGAAACATCAGAGTGGCTGTTTATAGTTTAAATTGCATTGTATGTCTGTATACAAAATGCAGCAAAAAACGGTTTAATTGGTCCGCTTACTCTACTTTGGCTAATTCGATACAATTGTATTCACAAAAAAAATTGACAACCACATTCTTATACATATATTATTAACACAGATTAAGCTCGATAATTGCTTCTTTTACACATATTACGATAATTTACCCTGTTATGAAATCAACTAGTAATCAATTATTTTTGAACTAGTATTAATAGTACTAGTCAGGCAACGGTTCTTATAAACTGCATTATACTATTCATAAACGATACGGTATTTTCCAATGAAAAACATTCAAAAGAATGAAATTGATTTTTTACACATCAATAATGTAAAGTTTCCGGCGAATTTTTTTTCTCTCAATTGTGATCCCATTGGAGTAATTGCGTGCAAATTACCTCATCTGCGAGTAATCAAATTTCAATTAATATACATAATTTCAATATAATATATATATATATATATAATCCAACAGGTATTTCTTACATATGTATATATCTACATAGAAGAACAAGAGTAATTATCGAGTAACAAATACTACCTAATGATTCATCAACAAAAACTTGAAAACGAATTAAATTTGTTATACTCTCGCAACAAAGTTGCTAAGGAGAATATTATAGTTTTGTTCACATAACGGTTGTTTGTGTCACCAAGAAATAAAAGAGTTAGATATACTGTGTCATAACTAAGCCATAAATAAAGTTATGAAAATAAAATTTGGGACAGAGGGGCACATTTGGATGTAATTTTTTTTAATTGGGCGTAATCCCGCCCCCAAATGGGTTTTTTGTATATATCTTGCAAACGAAAAAAACTGTATAAACCAATCTTTCTGCAGTCGTTTCGTGAAAGTCGTCAAAGAAATCGGATAATAACCACGCCCACCTCCCATACAAAGGTTATGTTGAAAATTACTAAAAGTGAGTTAACTCACTAACGAAAAACCTCAGAAATACTAAATCTTACGTAAGGTATTTGAGCTGTGACATCACTTGTGGAAAAATTGTCAAAATCGGACCATGACTTTTCAAGGCCCCTGATATCGAACATGAAGAACACAGTGCCTAAGGGTAATTTTTCACTGAAAATATAGGCATATCTCTGAGATATTTTAATGTAATTTAGAGAGAATTTTCTTCTTATAACAGTTTGTCTCTGTACAAAAAATGGTTAAAATCGGGTCATAACTTCCCCTAGATCTCAAATACCTAATTATAGGTAATATAAAATTAAGTGAGCATATAGTTTTCGATATATTGTATCTTGGTGGTGAAAACGAGTGAAATCGGTTCAGGAATTACCTTAGTCCCCATATACTATTTATGATGTTTTCGTTATTCTATTACTTTCCTTACTTGTTTGTACTCTGATTTTGTCTGTCTATCGAGTTAAAAAATATTAGATGTTCAGAGGCGAGGTACTGACTTGTAGAATCAAATTTTATTGGATATAATCCAGATACACACTATAAACGAACATTTTCCTTGAATACAGATAATTCAGCCCCTTGATTTCTCCTAAAAAGTTAGTAAAAGAATAAATGAAATTCCTTTCAAATATAGTTAATATAGAGATAGTAACCTTACAGTTAGGGTGTGATCATTTTAGACTCCACTACTTACCATATTCATATAATAGAGGTTTTAGAAGTAGAGAACTTCAATATAAAATTCTTGGAATATATTTATTTATTCGCATGGTATTTAGTACTTCCAGCAGAACTTTATTTTCCGGGTCGAATAATGATTTTCAACTATTCAGTCGTAGGTATTTACTTGACGTATCTAAACAAAAAGTGGTTTAATGGAATATATTTTGGAAAGCAAAGACTTTAAAAATGTATTTTTCTGCGATGAAAGAGAATTTCTACCGATCTTTCATTAGTATCTCATAATTTCAGTATTAGCTTAGAAAGGCTTGAAATAAGATAACAACCAACTAAATCCTTTTAATTTTTGTATTTGCAGCTATTTCTCCATTGACCGGCTAATTTTGACGTTAAACTACGCATATTCACTTAACTCACCATGAAGCACCCCATCGAACAACTCGCGGATGCCGAGCTAACGGAAAGCATGCTGAAGATTGCGAAACGCGAACTGCGTGAAGATAAATGCTCGCGGGAACAAAGTTTGGAACAAATGCGCAACTGGGTATTGAAACACGAAGACTTGCGAAATGTGCGACTCGACGATCAATTTCTATTACGCTTCCTGCGTTGCAAAAAGTTCAGCGTACCCATGGCCCAGCAGACACTACTCAAATACCTGAATGTACGACGCACTTTCCCGCATATGAGCACAAAGCTGGACTTTCTAGATCAAAAGTTGAATGATATTATCAGCAGCGGTTACATTTTCGCCTCACCGAATCGTGACAAGAACGGACGTCGTGTTGTGGTAATCAATGCCAAAGGTTTCAATCCAAAACTCTACAACAGCAGCGATCAAGCGCGTGCACATTTCCTCACCTACGAGTGCCTGATGGAAGATCAAGCCTCACAAATTTGTGGACTTGTGCACGTCGGTGACTTTTCCGGCGTCACCACAGCACACGTGACCAATTGGAATCCAACCGAATTTGCGCGCGTCTTCAAGTGGAGCGAACAATCGCTACCGTTGCGACACAAAGAGATTCATTTGGTTAATGTGCCGGCGACACTCAAATGGTTGATCGATTTCGTAAAGGGGCGTGTCAGTTCGAAAATACGCAATCGCCTGACGCTCTACACACAAGACAAAGAGTTGGCCAAACATGTTGATCCAGCTTGCCTGCCACAAGAATTGGGCGGTCGAATGCCGCTCAAAGCGATGGTTGAACTGTGGAAAGAGGAATTGCTCTCGAAGCGCGATACAATACTCAACTTGGATAAGATTGCGCTATTAAGCGATCGCGGTATATTGCGTAAGAGTAACTACAGTAGCGAGAAAAACAGCAACGGTATGAATTTCGTGTCGCAGATCGAGTCGATTGAGGGCAGTTTTCGAAAATTGGAGTTCGACTAGACTTCCAGGGGTTGTGGGTTATAAGCTCACAGGTGCTGTGTTGATGTGCGTGTTGTGTTAATTTACATTACTTAATTTTAGTTTAAGTGCTTACGAGGAACAAAGAATTACAAACAATTTAGCTGGCGGTCAGAGAAGTGTCTTGGGAATGTACGCTTCATTTGGTGGCTTTGTTTAGTATTATATATAGAAAGTACGTTTAAAATATATATATGATTTATACATAGATACATATATTTATACGAGTGTGTAGTCTAATATGTACTTTTAATACAATACAATGCTTCGTGCTTCCATGTAACTGCGTAATGACTAAATAAATCTTTCGCTTACTTTTTAAATAGTTAATTCATTTGTTTTTAATTATTTTCGAAGGAAAAACTTAAAAATACTACTGACGCAATTTATGCCAAGCTCAGAGCACCTGTATCAGCCCTTCGAACTGAGTCCACTGACTAATAGCGCTGAAGAGCGCTTTACCATCATCTTCGCTGTTCGTTAAATTTTGCAAGCCGTAAATTTTGTACTGACGCTGCAGCTTCTTTTGCCGCACCGATTCCGCAATGAGCGATAGCGTTGAGCGCAGCTGTAAAGCGCTGGGCGCCAGCGTTGTGTAGTTGCCTTTAAAATAAAAAAAAAAATTATAAAAGTTCCTTATGAATGCTACAAAAAATGCTATACCTATGAAAGCGATCACCAGCGTTGCATTTCTTGCCACCCAATTCAGACCGCTTTCGTAGTTCCAACCGCGTGCCTCGTAGGTCTGACGATCGCCGCCGATCAGGAAGTTGAACGGCACCTCTTGCGCATTGCCCAGCTGCTTTTGGTACTGTTGAAAAATATATTTAAGGAAATAAATTCAATGAATGCATATCTGAAGCTACTACCTGTTTCTGTAACTCCCGTAAAACTTGCAGACATTTGTCAAATTTCTCACAGCCAGCTCCACCCGTATGCATTATCACAATATTTATCACGTTGGTATAGTTGAGGAAGTCTGCCAGTGGCACGGAAACATTACTCCATATGTCACGATGCACCAGATCCAACGAGAATTGCATAGCCGGTATACGCGCTGGTGGAGATAAAATATATCATAGTGATGATAAGTCGTCTAAATTTAGGAACTATAGAAAGAAAGTAATGAAAAAAAAGAGAGCCTGAAAATTGAAGAGACTAGCCTTATTAGAAACAACTTTAGCTTTAACCTTTTGGATACCGTAAGACTTCTTAGAGCTTTAACCTCGGTTCTTCGATATTATTTTTGATTAGAACTTTTAGACTGTCATACATATTTTAGAGACTATATTCTCGATTTTCATATACCTAAATTTTGAGAGATGATTAGAACTTTTAGACTGTCATACATATTTTAGAGACTATATTCTCGATTTTCATATACCTAAATTTTGAGAGATACAGGAACTATAATGCTTAGAGACCTTTCTTTGAATACATTAGCTATCTTGAAAATATAAAGTCTCATTTAATTTGTCCATCCCTAGTCCTCCGTTAAAGAGATTAAAGCCTTTTAATACATGCTATATGTGTAACAGATTTTCTCTTTAAAATGATGTTAGGCTGATCCTTGATAGATTCTTTAAGCGTTTCAGCGTTTGATTTTAAAATAGTACTGGTAGTTTCTTTTACATCTGATTTATTGTCTATAACCTAGATCCGTAATAAGAATCTGTAGAGCTGAAGCAATTGAGTATATTTGGATATTGGAGTAGTCAATTGTATCATTTTGTCTAAAGAAACTTATGCTGGAGATGATGATGATAGTTTGAAGAAATATTAATCGCATATAGGTTCGGAGGTATGACTACTGAGTTCACAAGCGACATTTTCTTTTGTCCATCTCAGCCAGTCAACCAACTAATTTTCTTTCTGGAATCTAACGAGAATTATCTTATTCTTCTCAGTAAGTAGTAGTTTCTAGCCGACCCGCCTAATGAAAGATCACACATATTGAACACAGCGACATATTGACATATTGGATACAGCGCTCAGTATACCCAAGATGTTCGGTTCTATCTTTTCCTCTAACTAATCTATATCTGTCTAGCTCTATATTATATACTAAAATTATTGTTACATATATACAGTAAGTAACTATGTACACTTTATATTATTCTGATGTAAAACAAAGAAATTGTTTCTACATGGTTCCTGACTGACAAATCTAACAAACAAATAACTCATTTGTTTACAAATGTTAAGTAATTATTTTTTTAGTACTCGTCTATTCAAAACTTACATTCAGCAATCAAGAGATAAGTGGCGATAACACAACCACCGGCTAGAATCAAAACAAATGTCATAACTTGCAAATATGCACAGCAATGCGTTCTATATTTTCCCATGCCAGCATTCGCGCGACCAGCATAATCTCCTTTAACACTCGAGCTATCATTTTCGCTGCCATAGCTGCTGTCTGCGCCACTCTCGCTGGCGTAGCCATCACTCAAAGTCGCCGCCGCCGCCGCTGCTGCTGCTGCTGTCGCCGTCGTAGTGCCACCATAACTTTGACCTTTCTTCAACAGTGGCGTCCGCTCGTTCGCATCCATTGTGATCAACGATGATTTGACCGACACCTGTGTACCGGGAGATGGACGCGAGATGGGCGCATAAAATGAACCCCATGGCATCACCAGTCGATCGCTTGCACGTACGCCACCTTTGTGGGAATGAATGAGAGTTATTAGTACAGCACGGAGTAAAGTAAAACCAGAAATTAATTTGATTAGACGCCAAAAGCAGTTCAGAAATGTTTCCAGCTGTGCGAAGAGTTCCTCATATTTTTGATCTCGTTCGTAGTAGCTTATGAAATTGGCAACACTGCGATTGCTTAGCTGCAGTGGCATACTCGAACTGAGCTCCGGATTGTCACTGGTTGGCGTGAGAATATCTTTATGCCCACAGCATTGTGCCGCTATCGCAAAATTGGCCGACAATGGAGCGACAACAGACTTAGTAGATTTGTAAATATTTGATGGGAGCTTTAGAGACGTAAGATAGCGAGATATCTTCGCACTGTGGGTTTCATGTGCAAATATATATGTATAAATATATGCTCGTAAACAAGACATATGTACATATATAAGTATATAAATAAATATATATATATATAATATAAATAAGAATGTATATATATATTTATGTTCTAGTTTTCTATGTAAAGAAACACAAATATTCAAGAAACATTCATACAGACTGTACAATGCGAAAGATCAGAGATCATTAATAATCAGATATTTATTTAGCACAATCTTGTTTTTTTGTGAGATTTTTTGTGAGAGCTGGAATTATTGAGAGTTCGAAAATTTCTCTCCCAACAACAATCTGGTGTTTAGAAATCTATATAATAGACCGATATTACTCTCTCATTTCCACGATTTTGTTTTGGTGTAGACTGCCTTAAATTTTGAAGGGTTGCCGAAAAGTCCTGTCTTCAGCTCAATAATTTACTAACTCTCTCCGAAATTATACGTTTTGAAGACTCATATTTAACTTTTAAAAGCTTAATGCGGAGAAAAATGAATTTTTGTGACAATGTTGATCTAAAGAAACATATCGAATGGATTTTATATAGTTTGAATGGACAAAAAGAGAAGACACTATAAACCCTGACCTAGAATATATTATCCTTATTTGAAGTCTTCATTTTAATATTATTTGACCAATGAAATATCCACGTAATCGCTGACAGATTACCCCCTTCATGTTATCGGAGCTCGCTCGGATATGTTCTGAGACGAGATCCAAATACAATCACTCGGAACGCGATGGTTTGGAATCCACAAGATAGCCGAAGAAAAGATCGACTCGTTCTAACTTGGAGAAGAAATTTGGACATCGAAACATGAAAGGTCCAAAAAAGTTGGAGCCAAATCAAGAGGCACAAGATCATAATAAATGGAAAGAACTCCATGTGGCCCTTTGCTCCCCCGCGGTGAAATATAATACTATATATTTTATTTATGTATTTTCATTTTAATGGAAACATTACTGTCGATGTTGTTGTTGTTGTTTCAGCGTTCTACATCTAATTTTGAGGAATGCTGTCTTTGGCCGTGGAAAAAATCGGGTCTATTCCGGTTACGTAGACCCGATTGTTGTGGGAACAGTCCGATTATCACTCCCTCTTAGATGTATCACTTTTTCTTTGATTACTTATTCTTTATAGTCACTAGATTTTCCTGCTGGGAGCGTTAAAAACTCGTACATACATACCCACAAGAAAGTTTCAGCCTTCAAAAATATTATTATGCGCCTAAGTACACTCACAGTCGCACTCGAACTGATCACAAATGAAAAACTTTCTGAACCAGTGAACTAACTAAGCACTGGCTCTAGGTAACACTCACCTTCCATAATGTAAGCGCAGAACTTGTACCGCCTTTCCACAAAGCTTTGAAACTTTGTTTCCTCAACTAAATTATTATATTATTTGCACTTTCTTGCCCTCCACTAGCTTTTGAAGGCTGCACAGAGGCAAATAATTGTATTGATTATTATTGTTGAAATTTGTTGTATGTTATTGTTGCTGTCAGACGTCAACCAGCAAATTCTGATCCGCGAAACCAATTGTTGTGAAGTTTTTCATTATTTTAACAAGCGAATGAGCACTCATCAGCGATTTTTTGTTTTAACACGGATTTTTTTGTTTATATAGGTTAGCAGAAATGTTTTTTATTTATAAATACTCGTATTTGAAACGGCACGCGGCTGTCTGGTCCACACTTTTCGGGAGCAATTGCACTCTGTGACACTGTTGCTGAGCGCAGCTTTAATGAGTTTGAGACGATCGCGTTGGCGGACAAGCGTTTTGAATGCGGAACGCTGATGAATTGATACCGTTCAATGACTGACAACAACTTCGCTGATTCTACGGCATGCATGTAAACAAACGCCCATAAACAAACTAACAAATGCGATGGGCACATAATGCACACACATAAATATTGGATTTGTACATTAGGTTGGTTCGTAAATGCGATTGGTCTAATCCTTCGTTGATATTGGACATTTTTTAAAAGAGCTTTGGAGTAGAGCCCTAACAGGCTCTGGAGTAAAATCTTGTACTGAGAGGGGGAAAGAATAGCGTTTCAAGCCTAATTTGATCTTTATATTATTGAAAACATTCTGATACATATTTATATATAATTTTTGAATTTATTAAACCAGAATTGTAAGTTGTTGAGTTAGGTTAGGTCTGATGGTATTAAATCTCATTCTATTAAATAAGATCTATAATCAATGCCACGAATAAACTGACCAACCTTAATGTGCACACGTTCACTTTAGCTTATGTGCTAGCAGGAAATCGGAACCGTTTTATTGCATTTTCCGAACTACATAGATGTAACTATAAAGACCATATACCAGCTATTTCTTGTCTTTGTAGTCCTATAAGACTTCTGAATTTGGTGGAGTACCTCCGATTCATCACATGATAACCACTTTCAGTCTGGCTAATTCTTTGCCGTTCGGTAACTTGAAACTAATATAGGGAATATAAGGAGAACATAACCAAACCCCAATCTTTTATCAATATATTACTAAAAAACCACGCAGCCTCTATGTGGTCGCCTATATGCAGTAGGACACAGCTTCTGACTTGTCAGAATACCACTCTCCGAACAGCCACATGTTACCTCTTGATGTTTCCGTTTGAGCACCTACACAATTAGGCTCGAATGCTACGAGTACCTGTGAAGGAGCATAAAGATATGCTCTCCAAACAGTTTCTGTTGGGATGATTTCGTAAAAATCCCCTATCTCACTTACTGGAAGCCGAATCGCCTCAAAGAGCCTGAGTACGTTTCTGAAATACGTCGACGACATATAGGACTATACCGACATGACTTGGGATGCGACAGACTTTCGACAAGTACTGAACGCCATTCACAGAGGAGCCATTAACACCTTCATCGGCTCCCTTCCGGTGAATGTCGAAACAGCTCGTTTCTTGTGCCTTCCGTTAGATGACTTCGATGACAACTAATTTAGACGTGCCGGTTCGGGCAGGTTTGAGTAAGTGTTACAACTACAACAACATTAAGATATTAATAGCATGGCTCTTGAGGCATGAAAAACAGAGCGGAAGTCAAAGGGAAGTTTGAAGTTACAATCCTTCGAATTCGTGAACATTTCTGACAATTTTCTCATTTCAGAAATACACTCGAACGTTATTGATATTGGTCGTAAACTGGGATCGAAGGAATTATATTACGACAATTCATGCTTCAATAATGATGGGTTTTACAAGACGAATGTCCTTTATATTAACACTTAACTAATTCCTATTCCGAAACATTTAATCTATTGGAAATCGATACAATTTCGTACCGGGTATTGGGACACTCTTTGTTAAAAAGTACACATGCTATATGTATGTATGTTCAGGGTGCAAGTGCGTGCAGAATTTCACAGACATAACATTATAGTACTACGATGGAGATTTGCAGGTCATCTCGCTGAGATTTACATATGGCCGGTTCAGTGCCTTATATACTGCACGTTCATGCACAGGTTCATATACATATAGTAGTTATATGTACATATATGTATATATGTAGATCTTTACGCAAATATGCTTATCTTGAATAGTATACCGCCATGGCTGACGGCGATGAGTTTTGCATGGTGTTAAGATAAATTTGAACGTATCTAAGAATTACTCGACTTTGATACAACGGTTTTGTTAGTGATGTCACTACCGTGATGATAAAATCGAACAAAAAGAAAGTTTTCAGAATACAATCCGCATTGCTACGGATCAAAGAGACTTTAGCCACATGAGATGTTGAGGCTCTAAAATTATATGCAAAATAGAACTATACCATGATCAGTTCTCTCTAAAAATTCATCAGCCTTTTGGAGACGCCTTGAATTCAGCATCATTAAGCAAGCAAGAAGCCAAGTATACCATTTATTCTTATATAAACTTAGTAAAGCCTGGCTTGAAAAGAGCAATGGAAGGTTGTTTCGTTGTAGAAAACAATATATGTATATAGATTGACAGAATAAGTTCTAGGACGGATATGGAAAAATAAAAATTTAACACAATTCAAATCGAGATCTTCATCTGTATTTGGTTTCCATAACAGAGCCGGGAACTAGCTAAAACTGCTGTCGTAAATGTCGAAAGTTGCCCTTAATATTGATTGCAGAACATATGTACCCCCATGCTCCTTGCCTTGCAGAACCAGCGTCGTTCCTTTTGTCAACATAAAATATTTCCCAAACATTTTGGGAAGTCGATCACTTATTTTGGATAAGATATCTCACATGTTAACCGATATTTGCGGAATAAAGTCCACCTATAATTTGATGTATGGGAAGTTATTACCCGATTTTCGGTGAAAAATTACCATCAGGCACTGAGTTCTTCCTCTTCGATATCCGGGGCATTGAAAAGTTATAGTCCGATTTCGAAAATTTTTCCACAAGTTATGTCAATATTTGTGTAAAGTTTTATTCCGCTATCTTCATCGGTTCCTTATGTATACGTTATAAAGTGAAGGAATCAGACGGAATTCATAATTGAGTTATATGGAAAGTAGGCGTGGTTGTGAACCGATTTCGCCCATATTTCATCCGTGTTACCAGGTTATCAAAAAATATTTTATACCGAATATCACTGAAATCGGTCGAGTAATTTCTGTGATATGGATTTCGACCCATAAGTGGGCGATGCCACGCCTATTTTCCATTTTGGATAAAAATCTGAGTGCGGCTTACTTCTGCTATTTCTTCTGTAAAATTTAGTGTTTCTGACGTTTTTCGTTAGTGAGTTAACCCACTTTTAGTAATTTTTAACATAACCGTTGTATGGGAGGTGGACATGGTTCTTATCCGATTTAACCTGTTTTTATGGTGTGTAATAGGGTACGAGATATGTGCAAAAATCCTATTTGGCCCGCTTTCCCAAATTTTACCTTTCTAACTTTATTTATGGCTTAGTTATAACACATTTTCTAGGTTTTCGGTTTTCGCCATTTTGTGGGCATGGTAATGGCCAATTTCCAATACAACACTCTCACGGTCCCAAAGAACATGTGTACCATGTTTCGTCAAGATATCTTAATTTTTACTCAAGTTATCCGTTGCACGGATGGACGGACAGACATCCGGATTTCAATTCGTCTCGTGATCCTGATCATTTTGATATATATAACCCTAACTCTAACTTGTTTAGTTTTATGTCTCTTTGCAACTTTGTTGCGAGAGTATAAAAATGGTGTATTAAAATGCAAGGTCCGATCCCGATTACTCCAATAATGTTCATCAGATATTTATAATAATTTCAGTTTTTTACTTTATTTAAGGCAATTGCAATTTTGACTCCTGAAGAAGTTTGGGGGCAACAGCTCGCATTGCCCTAAATATAATTAAGGTTTTTGAAATATACATAAAGTTATTGGCACATATACAGAGGTATGTACATATGTATATTGTATAAGTAGAATTTCGGTAATAAATAATTAAAAGATTGTAAATAATGATTTCAGAAGTGGATGCACGCAAATACGTATGTGTATGTATATTTATTAATACATATGTACATATGTATATACATATTGAGATTTCGAACTCTGTGCCATTATCGTTGCGATTGCATTCTAGCGAAACTGTACTCTTCTCGTACTAAAAAAATCAAAAATAAAAGAACACGCTTATACATATGTATACACACACCAGCCTAAACCGAAAAATGGAGCATTATTTAACAAATGGTCAGCGTAGTTAAGATTCTAAATAAACACATTAAAGTGACTTGTGTGTTACTATGCATTTCCGGATTATTGTAGAAATGTAGAATTGAATTTTATGCCAAATTTCGTTATCAGTAGTAAACAAAGTCGTACGCTGCAGTCGGTGTTCCTGGACCTATAATTGTGCTTATTCTTTTAGTAAACGACATAACAGTTAATATTTTTCAAACTTTATTTATTTATTTATATATTTCTTTGATTTCGTATCATTTTTATTTTAATTTTTATATATGCGTTTATTTCATTGTTTTTAAGATGTTTTGCGTTGTATTAGATACATTTGAACGTTTTACATTTTGAATTATTTATTAAAACAAAAATACGCTTTTGCAATATATTAAATATTTTTTATTGCTAAACATTTATTATTATACTTTTATTAATTGAATTACTTTTGAGTTTTCGTTTTTTGTTTTTTTTTTTATTTTTATATCTAAACGATTAAAATAATATATTCTCAAACACTTTGTTCAATGCGAATGTGTTTTATTGCTACGCAACACCACTACTTTTACAAAAGAGGCTTGAAACAATGCAGATGACCGATATAGAACGACATGTACGCAACAACACTTGGATATAATGCAGTCATGAAATGAAGTAATAGTATGTCGCGGCGCTTTAACGAATACATAGTATATTTATTAAATAGCAAATAAACTATTTACATTAAAATTGAAAAAATGCACAAATTTAGTTTCTTGTTCATTTTTACTTAAACTTTTAGCTAAGCGAAACATTCAAACGTACAATTAATTTAATAAAATTTCACCTTACATTCGTATTTATTCATTGTATTCAAACAATCGTCTTTAGGTAAACTTTTGCTATCGTGAATTTTGTAACCGAAATATTTCCACACATTTGTTTACACTAACGCCTTATATAATCTTCATTCTTAGTATTTGTAAAAAAAAAGAAATACAAAATAAAAGTTTGTTAATTGCATTAAATAAAAAATAATTGGGATGTTTATCCATTAACAACTTCCAAGTATTTACTATTCCACTCTGAGCTAATGCAGCGATTATCGCTGCAGGCGATGCAGTCTAATACATCGCTGTGTGTGTGTGTGGATATTTGGGTACTGGTGGTGATTGTGGTACGGTCGCGAGTGCGTGGAGGCGTGGTTGCATGCAATACAAACGATAAATGTACAAACATCTGCAGCTGCAGTACATTGCTGTGGCATTGACATTCTACATTTCATCTAATCACAAAAGCATGCAACTTCACTCAGACTATATGGCTGGGTGTTGGTAAGCTTAGCTACTTGTATGACCGCCATATTTGCCATGCACAGAATGCTGCTGATAATAAAGTGACACTGCGATGCATGTATTTGGTTTTGTTATTAGGCGAATAGCCTAGTATCATAGGAGCAGACACATCTCCGAGTGGTAATTTGCTTAGAATTTCATCATCTTTCTCTACCTAAAGTATTTAAAAATTAAGCAAATATTAATATTCAAAGATGACTCTTTATTAGCCATTACACATACCTGATACTGACAACATGGATCATAATTCCAAGATACTGTGTATAAACCTGTACAGAATAGTGAAATAGCACATATGGGCGCTGCAATCACTGGCCGATCCCGCCATAGCAAACTGGATATGAGCGAAGCAACACCTGAAACTACGGCCGTTTTGTGTAAGCAATTGCCAACCGTTATCCAACGTTCTGTTTCATCACCCAGCCTTGGTGGTTCGATAATTATATAATCCACCTTAGCCTCCAACGCTTTGTCCAGTTCAGCTTCAAAGCGTTCATGTGCATTAGTGCTTTCGTAAACCTCACGTATTATACGAAATGTTGGTGCGCTTGTAGAACTGTCGTAAAAAGTTTAAATAGATATGTTTATAAAATGATTTGTAGTTGCTGACAAGACTAAAGTTTATGATACGCTTATCGCTGACAAACAATTATATTAAACTTGCATATTCAGTATTCAGTAAGTATTCATGTGCCCTTAGAATATCCATTTTTTGCAGTTCATAAAATAATTTTCGTTATGTTAACAGTTCAAGTACTCCCAAAACGAAAGTTGGTGTCAGTAAATATGCACGAATATATTACGACCATATGTGCAGTTCAAGGTCTCGGTCACAATATTGCGTAGTAGGTGACGCAAAAAAGATGTATGCAAGTAATGCCTAGAAGGGTGGGAGAACTTCAACCAGTTTTACCCCCACCCAACATCACACTCAGCTGTTTCTTTATTATTGTATCTTTTGTATTTAATAAATAGTTTAAAAATACAATATGACGCGCATTAGGTACTTTCATAGTGTATGAGAAGTCTTTATGTTGTCAGTATTAAAATCGAAATAATCATAAGAATAAGCAATAGACGCTTTCGCACGCAATTCATTTATTTTCACTTGCGCTCTTGCCTTCACCTTTCTCTGCATCTATAACAGCCGGCTACATAAACTGCTTCCATCGCAGCTAAACATAACACACACACAAATTATGATATCCATTATTATATATTCTACTATCCATTTGAATTGCATAACAAAAGTGCTAAAATATTAATATAAGTCCAAAATACATATAGTCCACTTTGCACCAACCTATCTTCATCACTTTTCCTCATTTTTTATGCTATTGTCTGTGTTTTCCTATGTTTTTGAATATAATCACGCTCACAGCTTCCTTCAAAAAGACCACAATCCCTCCACACACAAAATCACAGCGATGGACAAATCGAAAGCCAATCGGATCGAAGTCTGTCTGTGTTTGGCATTTCGCTTTGTTGTCATACTATTGTGACTGCTGGTTATGGGGAATTCACAGTCAATGATGCTTTTTTTATTAGTCAATATAACATCAAAATATTTATGGGACCAGTATATTTAAAATATTCGAACACGTATATTATGGAAATCGTTTCGAAACATCCACCCAATATAATGAAATATACGAAGTGTATTACATTAGCATTTTATTTATTATATGCAATTAGAATCCAAATTACTGTATTAATACATTTATCACACCATTATAAAATTCGCCTGTTTTGAATCAGTTAGCTTTGCTATTTTCAATTACAGTGCTGGTTGTATCCAAGTTAACATCTCTTTCATTGATAGAATGATTTAGTGACGCAAAATCGCCAGTATTACAGGATATTGATGGTATTTCGAAACTCGAGAAGCCACGATAGTCAGTTACCGTTGGTTTCAGTGGCGATGGCAGCAATGTGCCATTTGTGGGCGAATCACTGTCCAATAAGCTACGTTCAGCTGTGTTTTCAGTTGTGTCTGCTGCTTGTTGATCACCTTCAGCAGCAGACTTTTGTGCAAGAGGATCGAATTCTTCCAAATTTAATTTCAAATCTTCTGCTACACTGTTTTCACCACTGTGATCGGACAAATCAAAATCATAATTAACATTTGTAAGACCGCCACGTAAATCCGTGTTAATTAAATAATCATCAGTCGAATCGGAGTGATCTTCAAGTAGCGAAATGGCATCAAATGGTGTATAATTAAAAATTGGAGAAGTAAATTGTAGCTCTGGGTTTGGTTGTGCTGGTGGCAATGGCGATAACCGTCCAATCGATGTAATACTAGTGTCTTTTAGCGCCAAAGTGTGCGATGCGTCCTCTAATATATCAACTATTTGATTTGTACTGTTTGGAACTAAAGGCGTAGGGAGTGTATTTGTCGTACTATCTTTCTGCGTTTTCTCATCGGCACTTATTGCAGAAATCAAATTAGCACTATAATGGCCTAATGAATCAGCAGTCTGCAATGCTATATCATTTCCATTCGCCAGATGAGCTCTTGCTTTACTGATTAAGTGTGTTGGGGTTTTTATTGGCAGAATAGTTAGAGGCGCTTTTGCAATGCAAGCATCCACTCTATCGGTAATCTCCCGCTAGAATAATACAATAAAATATTCGGTTAAAGTTATAATATTGTAATCATAAATTATTAAACGTTTGTTACCTGAAACTCTTCGAGGTCCTTACGAAAATTATCAAGTCCCGTAGCAATGCTAGTATTTCGTTTTTTTAGTGATTCCATGCGCTTCATATTTTCCGATATTAAATGTAAGCCCTCACATGCCAACAAAGCGCTTTCCCAAGGCGTACTGAACGCTTTATCTCCTGACATGAGCGAATCGAATTCTTCTTCCGAGATACACAGATCTTCCCCATTTAAATTCTCAATGAAAGTGATCGCGCAACACTAGTTTTTAAATTACAATAAATTCAATAAAATATTTGAAAATCGCGATATACTACTTACTAGATTAGTAAAATAATAACCACCTTCGCCACTCATTAACCGTGATGCATTAGTGAAGCGTGTTACAAAATTTACGTTACTATGCAGCCGCACAGGATTTGCTTTTAGCACTACGAAAATGAGAGCAGGAAGAAATTCATCTGCACTTGCTGGACCTCCAACTGAGTGCTTCAGCAATTCGAAAATGTGGCGACAACAACGTACTGTGCATTCCAACTTCTCTTGTGGTGAGTAATAAGAATCGATTCCTACCAATTCTAAAATATTAAAAATATAATTTAGAAATTTAAATTAAACAATTATTAGACAAAACATGCCTGTTATTGCATTGTAAACTAGGTCTCGCGACTCCGCATTAACTTCATCAATGCTACATACTAAATGTTTTGCCGTTATCCAACTGAGTTGACGTATACGTTTTTGTATTTTTACATCGTTTTCTTCATCAGCCGTAAAGTACGGACTAAAGAGAAATCTAAAAAAAATTAATAAATAAAAAATTTTGCAAAATTATATTTGTACATAAATTTATTAATTCTGCAATTACTTGTGATTCTGTGTCATGACAACTTTTTCAAAGAAGTCGATTGCACTTTCACGGTCTTCGTCGGTGGCAATTTGGAAACGCTGGTCGTTGTGCACAATATCCGCAAGTTTGGTGTATGCATTTTGTACCAACTCTGACAGCTCGTCCACATTCTTATTAGCACTATTATTCATATAGCTACGTATGGCATTATCTAGCCGTTGAATTTCGCTTTTTAGCTTACGTTTGCCATCATCAGGTATGCGTAGTTGTCGTAGTTGTAGCATAAATTGGCTCTCGGTGGGGTCGGGTATATAAGATCTTTGACCTGTGAAAACATTCATTTGATAACGGAGTTAAAGCATAAATATCTGTTGAGCTTACCTAAATGACCGTCTTGTTTTGACTTTTTACTCTTCAATGTGTTTGATTGAAGAGTTTTTTGAAATACAGCGGGCACAAGTGATTTCTTCTTAGTAAGTGTACCTGTCGATATTTCCGGCATACTGTCCTGCCTCTTGTTTGGCACTCGCCCCAAGAGATTCTGTGGGGACAATCGCCCAGCTGTGCTGGTGGCACCGGTATTAGCCGCATTTGCAGTTGCAGGGAGTGCACGCTGCTCTGCTTTATCAGCAAAACCAGCAAAAATTAAACAAAAACATTTATTTTTAGAATTTGCAAAGCAGCAACTAACCTTTCTTTCTTTTATCGTTCCGTTCACGAAAACATTTGGAGCACAGTCCATCAAATTGGGCATTGCCATAAAATCCACAGCCTTGACGGCATTTGAGGTCACGTTGTACTATACGTAATTGGGGCACACGCGCTATTGACATATCTGATTTGATGTATGAGTATTAAATGGTATAATAATTTTTAGTTGTAAATTTTTTTAAGCAAATAATTGTGGCGAAAATTTTCTGGTAATAAAAATTAATCAATGTTCGTGTCAGTCACAGTTCGTAGCTATTAATTTTGTTTTGACAAGCATATTCGCATATTCACAATAAATATGTCTTCGTTTTCTTTTTTGCTATGTTTGAAAGCGGTATTCACGAAAAGTGATAATGAATGATAACGTAAATATCGGTAAACGTAAAAATCTTGACTTACTTTTCGAAAATTTTAATTTAGGATTTATTTATATAAGGAAGTGCGTGAATTGGTTCTAGTTTCGAAAATTGGTATAAAAAAGTTGGTAAGGTCATATTCTTCTTCTTTTTGACTGGCCTAGATACCGAGAAAGAGGACATTTCTTTTCAATAGCCTACTCAGTCCAAGTAGCACCTGTTGGCAAGAATGATTCTGCGTTAGATTTCAAAGCTGACGTTGATGCTGGAGCCTAGGCATACGAAATTATCTACAACTTCAAAGTTATGACTGTCAACAGTGACGTGGGAGCCAAGACGGGAATGCGCTGACTGTTTGTTTGATGACAGCAGATATTTCGTCTAGTCCTCGTTCACCACCAGACCCAGTCTGGAAAAAGCAGAACTAACGTCGCGGGTGTTGTTTCCAATGATATCGATATCATCGGCGTACGCCAGTCGCTGTACACTCTTATAGAAAATTGCACCTCTATTTAGCTCTGCATCTCGTATTATTTTCTCTAAGGATACTAAATTCAGACATAGCGGCATCTAGACTCCTTTTCGTGCAGTCGAAATCAGCTTTAAAATCGACAAAGGGATGGTGTGTGTCGATTCTCTTTTCACGGGTCTTTTCCAAGATCTGGCGCATGGTGAATATCTGTTCAGATGTAGATTTTCCTGGTTTAAAGGTAACTGATAAGGTCCAATCAGTTTGTTAACGCTGGGCTTTAGTCTTTCATCCAGTACGCTCGATAGAACCTTATAAGCGATGTTATGGAGGCTTATCCTACGGTAATTGGCGCAGGTTGTGTGGTCTCCCTTTTTGTGGATTGAGCAGAGTACACTTCGATTCCAATCGTCCGGCATGCTTTCTTCCGACCATATTCCGCAAAGAAGCTGATGCATGCACCTTATCAGCTCTTCGCCGCCGTATTTGAATAGCTCCGCCGGCAATCTATCGGCCCCCGCCGCCTTGTTGTTCTTCAAGCGTGTAATTGCTATTCTAATTTCTTCACGATCGGGCGTTGGAATATCTAGTCATCAACAACTAAATCACCTCTGGGGTCCTACAGCAGTGTGCTCCGGTCTTAAAACCTTCAGTTAGTCGCCGGATCTTTTCGTAAAATTTTCGAACATTACCCCTGTCGGTCAGCATGTTTAGCTCTTCATACTCACCCATTTGTTCCTCTTCAGCTCCCGGTATCTATCCCATCCAGCACTTGTTGCAGTCGATCGCAACATTGCGAGGTAGGGAGTATGTTTTCTCTCCACTGCGAGACGACAATCCTCATCATACCAGTTGTTTTTTTGACATTTCCGAAATCCAATAGTTTGCAGCTGTACGTAAGGAGCTTGATATGCAGTCCCACAGTTCCCTTATACCGAGATGCTGATGAGTGCAAGTCGCGTAGAAAATCGTTCGGTTGCCGGTTGTGATTGCAACTTCTCGATGTCGAACCTTCCTTGTGTTTGTTGACGTGTGCGCTTTTCTACACAAAGGCGGATGCGTGTCTTAGCTGCTATAAGATAATGGTCCGAGTCGATGTTAGAACCACGAAGAAATGTCATATTTGGTGGAACATTTATCGAGGGTTAAAATAACTTACTTTACATTAGTTTAGTTTACATTAAAAAAGGAAAAATCTTCTGGTACTAAGTCCCTGACGATGTTTTTACTAATTGGAAAGACCTACACCTTTAAGTCCGTGGCACCGCTGGTTTCTAAAAAGCATGATGTAACTTTGGATAATCAGAAATAATTCACTTCTCTCATGAAGAGGGATATGACCAATGTGTAGAGCCGATTTTTTTCGCAAAACAACAATTACTGTACTTTTTGAACTTACCTCGTATTTTCTTACATTCCGTTTTTTTTCATCTAACTTTAGATATTATCGATAGCAATATCCTAAACAACCGGAATCGGAACAACCGTTATGAGAACAAAATAACGGTACTTGTATATTCTTGCAATATTTTACGCACAGTTAATATAATTTTGATCACATTTAGATAGATTATGAGAACTATGAAAAAAATGTTTCAATTTTCGAAATACATATATAATAAAACCATCATAATTAAATCGCAGTGCTTTATTAAATTTTTTCCTTACAGTTTAATTTACAACATAATGTCTTAAATTTTAACTAAACTTTCGCACACAATATTACTAATAGAAGAGTAAACAAATATTTAAAAATTGATGAATGTGTGTGCAGTCCAATAAGAATTCTTCGTTTACATGGTTTCCATTAAAGTAATGAAATGGACGAATTTATGAGTCGGTGCTTATGCATAATAATTTCATATGAGAAGCTTGCAGAATAGCTCTTCAAATTGCCAAAAATTATGTGAGCAAGAAAAAATTAATTTAAAATATTTTTTTTATTTCCATATAAATAAATAAATTAAAATAATATAAAGATAAAAATAAGAATGAAATTAATTGATTTTTTTCATAAATTTCTTTTTAAGTTTTGGAACGGTTTCGGAAATTACAAATAGACTTACATACAATATACACGGAGTTTTTAAATAATTTTCAATATTTTTTTCTAACAAGCAAACCCATTTAAAATGCTAACAACTACACGCAGCGCATATCACTAATTTAAAATCAGACAATTGGCAATGTAAATACTTATTTATGTAATTTTGTTGTTTTCTTTTTCTTGTTTACTGTTATATTTTGCAATTCTCTTTTGCAACTACAAACTACAATAAGCATTTGGAAAATTCGCTCAGACAATTCCTACATTCTATAAATGATGTTCCCTGCATTTCTAACAATGGTTCATTATTAATACCTTATACATACTAATTGAAAGATAAATCAAAGTTTTTTGTTTTGAATGACCTAATTGACCCTTACCACTGAAAGAAGAATATACATATATGTTTCATCAATGAAAAATATAATAATTTCTTTTTTTTTTTAATTTTTCGGTGCATTTCGAACGTTTCAAGTATATAATTTTTATAACTACAAGTATGATATTTGGAAAAATTTTGATTCATATTTTAACGGTATTCAATTCTCTATTTAACTACTGCAATAGTTGCGTAACTCTTACAAAAAATGGATTTTGACTTTGCTTGACTTTTGGTTTTAACTAGTTAAAGAGTAAACAAACCGCAAATATCTGCCTCTTTTGCAACTACTGTTCTCTTAGCTCTTTTACTGACTAGCTTGCTAGCACACAAACATAGCGCAACATTTCTATATATCTATATGAGTGTGTGTGTGTGTATGCATGATTTAATTACTAAATCTTTTTTCTGCATTAAATTGATCTTTCTGTTTAAAAATGTAACATTTCTCTATGCGTAGAGTTTCTTTGGTTTTGATTTTGTAACACTGATTCTCTAATACTACTACTCTCATTCTAAATAGTTTAATGTATTTTTGTGTTGCTTGTTCCTTAATATTAATTATTAAATATATAGATTTTAATATAAAAAAGTTCAAATCTTATTGAAAAATTCCTTGTTTCTTTAAGTAAATTTGGTTTTTGTTTTTATTTTCTCTCTTTGTTTTTCAAAGTTCCATAGATTTGCTTGTATGTGTGCGAGTAATTGTCGGTGACGTTTTCCAAATATAAAATAAGTCTCTGCTCCATGAAAAAGGCTAATATTAACTCCACTTTTTAGCTTTTTAGTTGCTCTGTTTGAAAAATGTTTGCACCAAATACGAAAGTGTGCCGAGGCGATTGATCTTATGGATTTTATAATATATATATATTTTTTTTTTTGGTCTTCGCCTTTGTCAAGATCCGTTAATCTCAAGATCAAGATCAAGATCTAAATCTTCCAGAGGACCTTCGAAAACAGTTGCCAGTGCTGATAGGTCACGAAATCTACTCAGAGACATTTCTCTGAATTTCCTATCTTGGTTACATAAGGTTATTCACCATATCAGTAAGAGGCTTTATAAAATTCTACAAACCCCACTAATATAAGATCATACTTGGGTAAATTTCGACTGTCGTAACGATAGAATTTTCTTAAGACACCAGAGTGATTTTTGCAAGAATGAGTTATGAATATTGTAATACATTAAATTTCTAACTATCCAAACTTCACTCTGATGGCAAGGTGTAAAAGGTGTCCGAAAGCTCTTTCTCTAAACGAGTTCACTTCTTCTAACTCAACGATCATTCCATCTTAAAGTCCGACCTCGTTGATTTTTGCCGACTCCTTTACTATGCCTGTACTCAAAAATAACAATAACTTCGTTTCAATCACGATGCATTTCTGTTGTTTGCTAACTTCTCATTATCTGATCTTGCAAATTGCAGTAGAAACACCTATTTCTAAAACAAATATCTCCAAATATTTCAACCGTATTTTTATCAACATGTTAGGGTTCGTCTTGAAATTACAATTAGCTGTGGATCAATACTAGATATCATCAAATATCCAAAGAGAACTCGGACTGTAGAGAACTTTTCTCTGTGAAAAAGTAGATAATACTTCACGAAATTATCTTCAGTATTCGGTATTGGTTTGGAACATAGATTTTTCTGGTCACCCTCCGAAAGATTGTGCTATTGGAGTAACTTTGCGATTAAAAAAATAAATTTCGGAGTCCATAACTAAACGAAACGAGAGCCTTCCAAAAAATTCAAATGTTTTTATAATTTTCTCAAATAAAATTTGTACACCACACAATTCCGCAAATCCTTCCTTATAGTTTTTCTTCTTATGAAATCCTACACCTCGGTTATCAGCTATGTAAGTACCTAACTATCTCTATCTCTAAAGCGTGTATCAACAACTACGACTAGAAACTAGCATTTAACTGTACGTGGTCCAACGAGGGACCATGTGCTCGTGCTATTTGTATTTTTTAGGCAAATCCATGACTTTGAACTGCGCTATATGTAGTTAGTAAATTTCTACTTATTTCTTGGTTAACTAAAATATTTTAAGCCGGCAATCAGTAAAAATTTCTCTATGAATAATTCCGAGTCGAGTACAGCAATATGCGCTGCTCTACCGATGAGCGTATTTGCTGTATGCGGAAGTGCATGATGGACGTCGTAACGCGCCAATTGTAATTCGGGTCGTGCTAATATCGGTGCGATTATATTGTGTATCATTTCCCTGTAAAATGCAGAAGATATTTCGTTTTATAATTCAATAATTTGAACTCTGAATTGATTTCACTTGCCTGTAAACTGTGCCCAGATTGGAGTTATCACGTATGGCGGCTTTGCAGAGCTCCAGACGTGCTGAATGCGCTGGCACATAACGATCTTGACTTGAACCACAGAGCAGTATATTCTTGAAGTGATGTAGGGTGCTGCGTTGACTAAGACGATATAAAAATGTGTTGCGTAGGTCCGATGTATCGCGCATACAAAGCTGTAGAAGTGAACCGGATTTCTTCCATTTCTGCATGAACCACATGCCTGAAATTGGATTAAGATGTTTTACAAAAGAGGTTTCCGGTAATTTAAGGTTGAAATCTAATTTAGTCATCGTCGATAACTTACCCATATTGACAAGTCCGCTAGTGTTATATAGCGTACCCAAATGTGGTCCAGACAGCGATAGGAATGTGTGTAGACGCGGTAGTAATGGACGCATTTGAGAGCGCGCCAAAGCGCTACGTACTATGATCGTGCCTAAAGAGTGAGCGACAAATGAAATGCGCGTAGGATTCAGACCACATGTTTCTATATGATAGAGTATCTCTGCTACAAGCCTAAAAGAATAGAAAGAGATATATGTATATTATTTATTAATAATTTTATTGCTCAGTTATAGTGTTCTATATTACCGATCGGTCATTGTTTCGAAATCGGAGAATGTATCGCCTTGATTGCGCTCCGACATTAGAAACTCCAAATTTGCGCCGGGCAAACCCAGCTCAAGATAAGTGCGCACGAGTCGCAAATCGGCGGCGTTTCCATCCAACCCGTGAACACAGATAATTAAATGCATACCGTTGGGTGAAAAGGCGCGATACTCATCGCAAATGCTAAAGTATGGCAGTTCGGAAGCCAGCTTTGCAAAGTCCGAATAAATGCTACCGGTATATTTGATCTGTTTGCGAAATTCTTCGCGATATTTTTCAAATTCCATGAGTGAAACATTGGATTCCTGACCGCTACTGGCCACAGCACCAGCTTTGGTGCGCTTAACCAGCAGTTTGGAATTGTTCGACTTTTGACTATCGGTACGCGTCACTTCGGCTTTATTTTGTGTGTTACTGGTATTCTCCTTATCCTCATCCTCGGTGAGTTCAACCGCATGCGTATGTTGGGAGTGATCGTTAGCATGCTCATGGCTGTGGTTATGGCTATGACCGTGTCCGTTGTGGGCCACAGTCGTAATGGGGTTGTTCATGTTGGTCACGTGATGATATGGTGTTGTTCTACAATGGCTGTTGTAGAGTTCGCTAGACGCCTGATGACTATGCTTGAGTTCCAAGATGCTGTGTGACTTCAATAACGGTTTGTTTGAGAATATTGCAGGTGTCGCGATGGGTTTCAGTGATTCGTATATGTGGTAGACTGGGTTATCGATGGCGTGCGAGGGCTCCATGAGTTTTAAAAGACTTTGGTCCGGTGCAGCAATTTCTGTGATTTGGGACGGTTTCGCAAGTAGTGTCGTCGTGGGTGAAGATTTCTGCAATGCGTATAGATTTTGTGACTGCACTGTCGTTGTATGTGGCGGACGACTCTGATTCTCCTTTGGACTGATGTTGAAGCTTTGATGATGCTTCATTTTGGTTTCAGGTATTTGTGTTGACATAAACTTAATTTCGTTGCTTGGTTGAGTTTTCGAGGTTATGGACTGCAAAGCTGTAGATTTCTTATTGTTGCTATGTTTTGTTGTAGTTATGGTGGTTTTAATTGTGGACTTCGTTGTTGCTGTGGTGAATTTTTCGCGTGTATCGGGTAATGGCGGATCACGAAATTCATCGGGTGGAAGTAAATCATCTTGGAACTGCTGTGGCGGCGGTACACGCACATGCTCTAGTGGTGTGTTTTCTTTTAAACTAGCTAGATCGAATTCCGATTTCGATTTCTCGTGTTTGCCATGTTTTATACGTTCGCGCCGTGAAGGAATTTCCAAATCATCCGTTTCCGTGGACTCGCCATTCGTTAAATGCTGTAGACGACGTCGTAAATGCAATTCGGTTCGGTTAAAGTCGGGTTTCATCTTCAAGGTTACGGATGATACCTTACGTTGTATCGATATTTCATTGTTGACGGCATTGATTTTGTGAATTTGACTCGTCTGCTTTGCGGTATTGTGCTTTTTAGTGCTCTTTTGAGTTTGCTGATCCAATAGTTGTTGTAATTTGAGACGTAGTTGCTCACCGTTTAGGCGAGTCTCCATACCATTGATATGTGCTTGTTCATTCTTTTCGTTTTTTTCGTTATTTGTAATGGTTTCCGGACTAGAAGGGCCGAATGAACTGCGTCGGCTCGACACCCAACCGCTCTCCTCACTTAATGATGAAGTGGAATTGCTTAGGACAAGTTTTCGTTTTTGTCCCGTGATGGCATCGAATTGTGGTGGTGGCGCCAGATTTGGTAATGATTCGCTAAAACCGCTAGTATTCTGTTCGCTGCTAGTTGTGTTCAGGGACTCTAATTTAAATGGTACACTAAGAGAAGAGAGCATTTTATTGTCACTGCTTTTCGATGACTGCACTTTCGAAGGTATATCACTTTCAGAACTACTCGACTCTTTCTTGAGTGTACCATTCTTCAACATTTCTTTGAGATCGGAGACACGTACCCTTGCGATTTCAACCGAGCGTGGTATTGTCGAAGCATATTCCGCTTGACAGTTTACATCACCTTGTGACTGCTGCCGTAAAGCCTGCGAAGAGCTGCTTCTCGGTATTGTGTGCTGCTGTATGGGCGTCACTGCATGCTTTGCGGTTTTAGTTTCGATCTCTAAACAGCCATTTGTTTTTCTCGACTTAATGGGTGGATATGAGTTTCGTGGTGGTATTAAGCCATTCCCATTGTACTTCGGCAGCGAGTTGTAATGCGAACATAACGTTAGCTGCTTCGGTGAGTTCAGCATGCGTATCTCGTGCAGGTAATCGAACTTGCCCGTGCTTAATTGTCGGTTGAGCGTGCTGGCGTCGGTGCGGTTGCAACTATTTACGCCCAAATTATTTGTGGCGCTGCCATGTCCATTTAAATGCAATTTGGGCTCACAGCGTGTACCGTCCTCACAGTTCTTGTACTTCTGACGGAACTCAGAGATATTGCGCATGAGATCTTCAGCTTGTGTTTTATGCTTGCGCGTCGCCGACTGTTCCACCTTGTTAGCCAAGCTGGTTACACTGGCACCATCGCTAAAGTGTTTATAATTTGAATCGGATTGCGTTTGTAAGGAACCATGCGTGTTGAGCTGTTGTGTATGGCTGTGAGTGCGTAGAGATGGCGTGCTGTGTACTGTACCATCCAGTTGGTCCAATGACTTACTGTGACGCGCTGGTAGCGTGCTGTTAGTATTATAACTGCAGTCCTTTGCAGCCAACGTATCATCGTCAGCCTCAAGTAGCCCGGTAACAGAGTGGCGCGACATCTGCCGTTGATTCAGCGCGCTAGTGCTTGGTGCTTTCGCCGCTGCTGTGGTTGCAATAGTCAGACTCGCCTGCAAGACTTCACCACCCAAAGCGAAACGTGGTGTCAGCACGCCAGCTACACAGCCTGGACTATTCTGATAATCATAATTTATGGTACACGAGCATTCTTTGGAATTGGTACTGCGCCCGCTGAGGCTGTTGACTGAGTGTGTCTTATCGAGTATGCTAGTTGACGGCGGTGGTGGTAGTTTGGGCGTGGTACTGCTACCACAAGAGCTTACCAAACTCTCATGACTGTTTAAATGCGGATCACTGCCGGTGCGTCGACGCGTATAGTTCGGCGGCTCGACATAGCGATCTTCAAATATCAGTGGCAAAGAGCTCGCATCACCATCGATCGGCGTACAGTGTACCGGTAACGGTGGTAATGACTGTAGATAACGACTGCGACGTGCCATTTCGGCAATGGCCACATAGTTCTGATAGTTGCTGTCATAACAACCGGCCGCCGAATGTCGCGGATTTTCGTTGACAAAGAAACCTTCAGCAAAGCGCTGCACACGCAGTATATGATGCTTTTTGGCGAGCAGTGTATGTACGGCCGTTTGTGAGGAAGCCAGCAATACACGTCTCCAGTACATTATGCACTCGGCGCAAAGCTGTGCGATGTCGGAATTGGCACGAATCGCGAAATCTTCCTCGGTGTCGTGAAGCTGTATGAAAGATAATTAAAATCATTTAAAATTTCACCGAGTTTCATTAAAGCGCTCTGACAACCTACCTTCGCCTCTTCGGTTAAGTGCTGCAAGCGTTCTGTAGTATCGTTCTCACGTAATGGCGGTGAGCCGATTTGATTATTTATGCTCTTCGTGAGTACTGCGCTGAACTCGTTGAGCGTAACCTTAAGATTCTCGATTGCGCCCAACAGTAGACTACACACTTCGTGATGTATTTGACGCGATTGTAGTAGACGCCCAGCGGGACCACCGCTACACTTGGTGGTGCCCACGATTTGTGGACCGAAAAAGACAGCCTCCAATGGACCGGGCGACATACTGCCACGACAATTCAGCTTGCCACTCCAAGCTTTCGAGCTTTTGGGTGCGCTGCATTGAAGATAATTGAGTTATTAGAGATTTGCGCTTTGTTAGAGAATGTTTAATACTTTTTTGTACACTAAGTGAAGCTTTGAGCTCAGCTTTTACTGAAGTTTAGACTGGGACACACACACTTACACAAAATTATCGCTAATTGTTGTTCTCTAAGAACAACATCAATGCCGACTACAGAGTTTAAGTAATATTACAGAAAAAAAAAAACAAATAAATAGTAAACTGGTCGAGAAGTTTGCGCTACAAGTTAAAAGAACAAAAAAACAAGTAAACAACAACAATAATAAATATACGAAATTGTTAAAAACTTTTAGTTTTACTACTTCAATTTTACTTTCACTATTTGATTTTTGACTAGGCAAAGTTATACTAAAACTGCATTCAAACCAAACAACCGAAACTAAAAACAGAAGATGGAATGAATCAAAACAGGAAATTAAAAAGGAAAAGAAGAAATACTAATGAAATCGAAAAGAATGTAACTAATATTGTGATACTAAACGTGGAGAGAGTCTTACCAGAGTTTCATGTAACGGAAAAGTGTTTTCCTTTTTTGATTTATCGATGGTAAGCATTCATGAGTAGGAGGTCCAAATAAAAACAAAAACAATGTTTGTCGTAAAATTGTTACAGCAAAAAATAGGCGATTACGATTATGTGAAATGTTGAAGTTTTGAGCCGGATGGGTTATTTTTTTTTTAATTTTGATTTTGATTTTTGTATGGGATAAAGAAGTTGGGAAGTAAAACTTAAATTAGTAAAATGAATTGTAACGTTACTGTGGTATATACAAGTAATATGACATGTATGAGACGATAATTATTGGGTCATAATAACTGCAAGTGAGCTGCGGAGTGGGATGTAAACCTACATATGAATCAAATATATTTAAACTCTATTCAGTACACAGCGAGTGTAGAAACAGTTAATAAAAGGGCGGAACGACTTGAAACTCAACTTTTAACGGGAAGCTAAAAAATAATGCAAACCGATTAGAGTGGATCTACAGAAATTAGATAATATTCATTTTAAAATTATTAAGAACTTTTAAACAAAATTTATAGACTAACTTTGGAACCTTACAATTTTCTAATATTTACAGATTATGAAATATTATTTTTCATTAAAACATATATATGTATTTGACGTAGGAACCGCTTAGACGATTAATCGTTAAAATCCAAATCGATATCGGGCCAAATTTAAAAAAAGATCGATATTCGAGATCACGATATGTAAAGTAATAAGATCTTATTACCGATTCTATTTATATACAGAAAAAAAACTTTATTTTAATTTAGATATATTCAGACGATCATTATTTGTTTTTATACATATATTATCTTAAATAAAAAAATATTAAATAAAATTTGCGAACTTGGTAAAAAACTTTGATTTCCATTGATATTCCTTTAATTGCAATAATATTACAAAGAAGGCGAAATATCAAAAAAAAAAAACAAGTAAGGAAGGGCCGAACATTTTATACTCTCGAAAGTTTTCTATTTATTGTTATATAATTAAACACAATTCGACCCATATATTCGGCAAGTCCAAGTATTAAAGTCCACCAGAATAACGAGAATCACACTATATATAGTATAATATATGAGGACTGGGATTTTTCCTAGACCGTTTTTACTCGTTTTCACCACCCAACTACATCATATCCAAGATTATATGTTCACTTAATTTAGCAAAGATATCTCACATATTAACCGATATATGTATATGGTATAAAGTCTGCCGTAAGTTGTAAAACCGGTATTTTAGGTATATGGGGGCTAAAGGAAGTATTGACCCGATTTTGTTCAATTTGGGCCCAGATGCACACTATTAGAAAAAAACAGTGTTTCTTTGAATTTCTTTACAAGATCTGAGAGATTTAAGTACATTTTCTGTGAAAAATAGATTACAAGCACAGAGGTCCTCATGTTCGGCATCTGTGCCCTTGAAATGTTACTGCCCGATTTCGGTGATTTTAAAATGGGTGATGTGACACTAGAAACCCAATATTTGTTTCTTTATTTATTGAATCTGCTTTGTTTAAAGTATTAAAATCTAAAATCTATTTACAACTAAGTAAGCTCAAGAATTGAGCTGTTTTGGCAGAACGTTGCTCTTTAGTAGGAAGGTAATATGTTTCTGGTCTTAGAGAGAATGTAACATGCTTGCATTTTTGCTCATTGATATTTATACGCCAGTTGGCTAACAATTCTTCGACAAAAGTTAAGTGCTCCTCTAATACTCATGATGTTCTAAAGGGGCATTTGTTACGGCTTACTAGAGCATAACTTATGGCTTGTTCTTCTGATATGAAATCTGCTACTTTAACTGTAAATTTCCTATTTCTTAAATATGACTCCAATGTTTTATGCAATTCGTAAGGTAAAACGTTTTTGATTTTCCATAAAAGAACTTCATGTCTTCCTGATTTCATTAGTAATTCTATTCACTTGCTCTACAGTGCCATGTTTAGCACGAAATCCGAATTGGTGGGTTGGTATTATATTATTTTCGTGGAGGAAAGGAGACATTTTTGATAGTAAAACTTTTTCGAATATTTTGGAAAGACAGGGTAAGAGACTTTATTGGTCTGTCGTATTAAGTCTTTTCCAGGTTTATCTATCATGATGATCTGCGACTTTTGGATAGTACCAGAAACCATGAATTGCATTAAAGAGCAAAGAGAGCACTAATACGAGAGCTATACGAATATTAGGCAACTCAATTAACATTTTTGGATTAATATTATCGTGTCATGAATACTTTTTCGGATTTAGCTCTTTTAGGATCCTAGTGATTTCGTATTATGAAGCGAATTTCGTTGAAATTGGTCGAGTAGTTTCTGATTTTCCCAATTAAAATTTTCTATACTAATTTGAGTGCAGCTTTTCTGTCTCATCTTTGTAATAAAATTAAAGGTTTCTGGTGTGTTTCCTTACTGAATTAAAGCATTTTTAAAAGTTTTGAACATAACCATGCCTACCTCCGTGGTTATAATCCGATTTTCCGATTTTTTCTATTTTTCTACTAAATAATTAAGTGCCTAAAGGAATTCAGTCCAGAAAGTTTTCGGTAGGGTGTGGAAGTGATCCGATTTCGACCATTTACAATACCAACCTTCTTATGGTACTAAGAATTACGTGTACCAAGTTGCATTAAGATATCTCAATTTTTTAAGTTACAGCTTGCACGGACGGACAGACAGACATCCCGATTTCAAATCTACTCGTCATCCTGATCACTTTGGTATACATATACAATATGTTGCGAGAGCATAAAAAGGTTTCAAAAAGAGGAGAACAGGCTAATGGCTGATTTTATATCGAATATATCGATCTATTTAAGAGAAATCTTAAGGAATTTGAGTAGCATATTTTTCTGACTACTATTGGCTAAGATTATGATTTCGGAATTCCGGTTATCTTCATACCATATATGTTGATCAATATGTTGGACAATCACGGAAGTTAAGTGGATAAGCGTTTAAGCGTATTTTAAAGTAATTTCCTTACATTTTAAATTTCATTGTGCATTCGGAGTAAATTGTAAGGCTGCTCAAGAGCTTCTCTCTAATCGACAATATTAGTTTGCAATTTATTGAATATGAAGTGAAAGTAAGTCTTAAGAAACCAATTGTATTACAGTGGAACTTCCATAACACGAACTTCTATAACTCGAAGATGTTCATAACTCGAACACTTGAATTGGCAATGGCGTTTAGAAGCCAAATTTCATACACATTTCCTTCCCTAACTCGAAATTCTCCATAACTCGAATTCTTGAAGAGCCAATAGAGTGCAACTTTCATACAAATTTCCTTCCATAAATCGAACTTTTTGGTCAGGACATAATACAAAATTTTAAATTTTACTATCGAGGCAGAATTTTAAAAGAGTCCCTCTATATTGTATGGAGGCAAACAAAAAATATAATATTACACTTATGGATTGCATAAATCATCTAACAAAAGCATGGGACATAGACGTCAAGAGCCAATAATAGCAAACTGCAACAAACAAAATTACTGAACACATGTTTTAACGTATTCACATAATACCTTATGCGAAGTTAATAAATAGAACATTGTATAAATCTATATTTTACAGCTTTTTGAAAATTTAATTGTTTTAATGGAGACTCTCTAACTCGAAGTTTTTTTTGGGGATTATGGTGTTTCGAGTTAGAGAAGTTCCACTGTAAATGAATCCTCACTAAATTTAACAAAAACTCTTTCAAAATCATTCAGTGTGAGAATATCTCGAAAATTACCAAAAGTATCAGTATCAGTTTAATATACTTAAGCAATTTTCAATGCGGGATCAAAAGTATTCAGTGGACTTTAAGAGATTAAATAGACACTTGTGGTTTTACAACAAATCGTATTTATTTGTAAGCATGAACTTTCTAATTTTTCCACTGCGAGCCATTTCAGCAAGCGAGCAGTAAATGGCGACCAGACAGCACAACAACACAAACTACATGGACACATACTAGCAAGGGATTTTAATTATTCAGCTGTGCGGGTGTGTGCGTGTGTGTGTGTTTGCAATACAAACTTTTTCAGCATCAAACGTCGGAAAATTTGTATGCGCCAAGGAAAGTTGAAAGGAATAACCTGTGGCAAGGCTCTCGTCGGTCGTCTGCTTACACTTGTAGAGGCACGTGAATATGATCCAATATAGTGGTTGTATGCGTTCGTGTGTGTGTGCGCGTGGCGGTTAGAGCATGAAACGCAGCGCAGCGGCAACAATTGATTTAAGTCATTAAAATTAATTGCAAAACAAGTAAGGAAGTCAGTGAGTCGTTATGTCGGTCGGAAAGGAAATACCAAATAGGATTAGACAGCGGCAATAGTTGGTCGAAGTGAGAGGAGACAGACATGAGACTACACAGGCAGGGTAGGTGGCTAGGTGGCTAGGAGACAAGAGCGTTGCCAAGGATGCAGATTGTTTTTGATACTTGTATAGAAACTTGTAGACACATGTTGCAAATTACAAGTGAGTCTGCGGCTGTGAGTGCTGCACATTAACTAGGTGGGGTTGTGGGCTGTGGCCATGCGTTGCTAATGAACGTCAATGCGTGGCACATGGCCGGGACCAAACGTGTGTGTAAGCGTTTTAATGAGTTGCAAATGCCTTCTTTCTGTTTACTTTACTGTTTTTTCTCACTTTTTCGCTTTCATTCAGTCCTTCGTGCACTAGCTCTCACCGGTTTTCATGACCATAAGTATATGTTGATAAGATGAGACACAACTGCCGGCACTTGAATTTATTCATGACTTGAATGGTAATTTTTTATAAGTGCCACGTGCACGCGTAGACATATGTATATATGTATGTGAAGGATTGCACATACACATACATTTATATATTTTAAGTTGCCTATGATTTTATATGAGCTTAGTTATAAGAAGCTTTTACAATTGGAGGTGACTTTTTAATTTCGTGGACAATGCACATTCGATTTGAGAATTATTTTCATGTTGAGTTGTATATGGAGGATACATATTTGTGTTCATGATGTGTTCAAAATTTTTTTTCGTAATTAAAAATAAAAAAATCATTCGTCCACATTAATGGTGTCGTCTTTAAAATAGTTCTCTTTCAATATTAGATATTTATGCCAGCAACAATTTGACCCTCCAAATCCGTGAAATTTTAAATTAGAATTCCCGTTATTTTTTAAACACACCAAGTATACTCGCATAATTGACGATTACTGATTTATATATAATGTGACTTAGTTAAATAATGTGTACTAAAAATAATTCTTTGATTTTTTTAATATTGAATTTTTACTTAACCCTAAAAAGAAATGTGATCTAAACATGGTTCAATGAGACTCAGTTAATAAACTTAAGAAGAAATATCATATAAAGATTCGAATTTGTTTAACGTGAACACATTTTGTAAGAGATACGGTCACTTTTGTGTCTGGCGGAAGACTTGTGACGACGAATACCGATCAAATCATGGAAAACATCGAGTTAGACCGACATGTGGCATTTCGTGACATCGCCCAGGAGATGGGGGTTAGTCATCAAACCATTTCAAACCATCTGAAGAAGGCTGGATACACAAAAAAGCTTGATGTTTGTGTGCCGCATGATTTGACGGAAAAAACCTTCGGGACCGAAACAACGCCTGCGATATCCTGCTGAAACGGAGCGAACTCGACCCATTTTTGAAGCGGATGGTGACTGGCGACGAAAAGTAGATCACATACGACAATATCAAGCGAAAACGGTCGTGGTCAAAGGCCGGTAAATCGTCCCAAACAGTGGCCAAGCCGGGATTGACCAGGAAGGTTTTGCTGTGTGTTTGGTTTGATTGGAGGGAAATCATCCACTATGAGCTGCTCCCATATGGCCAGACGCTTAATTCTATCATCTACTACGAACTACTGGACCGCTTGAAGCAGGCGATCGACCAGAAGCGTTCAGAATTGGTCAACAGTAAGGGTGTAGAATTTCACCAGGACAACGCCAGACGCCACACTTCGTTGATGACTCGCCAGAAGCTACGGGAGCTCGGATCTTCCGGACATAGCGACAAGTTATTACCATCCGTTCCAGCCCTTGGTGATGTAAAGTTGAACTCAAAAGAGGCTTGTGAAAAATGGCAAATAAGGAGGGTGGCTTCTACGAGGGGGGTATTATGAAGTTGCCGTCTAGATGGAAGCAGATTATCGAAGGAAACGGTGCATATGTGAACTAAATCCAATCCCTGTAACACTTTTTATAAAGCATTGAATTAAGTGAAAAAAAACGGAAAACCTAATATATTCATCATCCCAAATTTTCAATCTTAGGAAATCATTTTGTAGAGATTTGTACAATTCATGGTTAGATATAGCTTCAAACCATATCAGTACAATCTTAATGACGTTTTTTTATACGCATAAAAATTATACTGTTTTGCTCCTACAGACCTAAAGGACGATGAGGCCAAAAACTCTTTCTATAAGGCACATTTTTGGAGGTAACAAAATATAGGACTTTAAAATCGTTGAGATTTCAATGTAAAACTGATAAATAGTTATAGTAATAGTGGGACAATTCTGTCTTAATAACATTTCGGCATTGGACTAAACTTGAGCAACTTCTACTAATTGTCTGACATTGTACTTAAAATGTTAATTACTACTCATTTATGAAGAAAAGTTGCAAGGACAGCGGACCTTAGTATTTTTTGAGATCTTCGTCACTTCCATTAGGCAGAACTACCATGGGAGTACGAAACAAGTTATATTTAATAAATTTGTTTAGTTTCGTTTAAAAAAGAAGTACTCCGATTCCTTTCTATTCTCATCAAATTATTTCTAAATCCGCATTTTCAAACTATTACAATTTACATAATTTATCCGTAAATGTGATGTTGCATGATACACAGTTATGTATCTGAGCAAATATGCATATGCCAGCAGCAATGCAGCCACAAATACCGCGTTCGCAGCCAAAAACATTTCGTTCGGTGCCCGTCCTGTGGCTAGGACAAACGCGGTCGTTTAGAGAGCATAATGATCTTGTATGTGGCCAAAAGCCACCACGTGTACAAATAAACACAGCATCAGCATGTGAGTACTACCTCAACCGGAATGTGCGTGGTTTTGCTCTTTAACCTCTTTTTTTTTCATGACTCGACTCTTCAATATGCCACGCAACTGCACGCCGGGTCAGGAGTCTGCCCAGTTTCACATTCAACACATTCACATATACACTCCATAGAATACTCACTTGATGTAGGGCTGATGCAAAGCCACTAAACTGGCGTGGATGCCAACGCTAATGGCGGCCAAGTGGAAGTAATCGAACAGCACCGGCAGATGGTAGTGCAGCCCTCGACCTGGATGGAAATTCAGCTGTAAGGTGCGTGTGGAGGCCAATGATAATGCGCTGGTGCCGTTTTGTTCACCAAACCACAACTCCAATTGCAATGAGAATTCCGCACGTTCAATGGATTCCTTCAAGTGACGGCTGTCAACTGGAAAAAAGTGAAGTGAGGAGAAGAGAAATGAGAAAATCGAAAATTAAATGCTTACTAAAGAGAAAAGCGGATTTGAATACGAAATGGTAATGCTGCTTATAGCTAATTTAATAATGCTATTGCTTTGAGGTAATTAACATTAATTGGGAAATTAGAATTACAAGCTTATTAGCATTGAGCACTGTAGTGAAATGAAATCAAAAACTTTAAAGCCGTATGCTTAATAATATATTGGTATTATGAAATAATGCTTCCTTTTTGTGTTGAAAGAGAGAGAGAAAGAGAGAGAGGAGAAGAAAATTATTGTATTGAATATATCATGTTCAAAGGACGGGAATCATTCAAAATATTTGTCGTAATTGATTTACTTATTAACTAGCGGCACTAACTAGTATACAGGGATAAGTTACCCTTAAAGAGCTTTCTTCAGTGACATCTTTATCGAGCCTTTTAGCTTCCGGTATTTTCCATCTAAAAGCCTAGACTTAGAACTGTTTAGTTGTTGGTTGGAATTTTGTTGAATAGGGAATCTACTGATAGGTACTTGGTTTTCAAAAGAGTTATTGAAATAATGATATATAACGCATCAGCTAACCCTTCTTTCTTAGTTAAAGCTTATGTATAAATGTAGAAATAAGACTTTGAGAACAGATACATTAATAATAACTAATAACTTTACTTTAACGAAAATACGACCTACAACACTAAGCCGAACGAAATATAGAAATATGAGAACAGATACTTTAACGAAAATGCGACCTACAACACTGACCGAACGAAAAAAAGACGAAACTGAACGAAGCGTCAGAACGCTGCGCTTGCGTTCGAGTATGTTCTACGAATCATTCTGGACGGTGACGTGATACCTATCACTTCGTGCGCGTGGATAACTTCATTTTTAAATAAGTTGCTTTGTAATATATTTTCCAATTTTTCATCTTTCATCATTTGTTAAATAAAGTTTAATTATTAATTGAGTTTAAAAGTATTGCGTTTTTATTAAAAACGCAACCAAGAAGAGAATGCAGTCTAATTTCCAGGAATAAAGGACCCGCAGCAGTAAGAAGACTACAAATTGGGGGCTCAGCCAGGATCCAGGAAGAAGAAAAGGAAAACGTTTGTATAATATAATGTAAAATATGTATTTTAAAAAAGTAACCTAAATAAGTGAAAATATGTACAATAAAAGAAGAAATAAGAAAAATTTTAAAATTAATAAGAAGAAAGAAAACATTTTATAAAAGCAACCTAAAAAAGTGAAAATATGTTCAATTAAAGAAGAAATATGAAAAATTTTAAAATAAATAAGAAGAAAGAAATGTTTTATAAAAGCAACCTAAAGAAGTGAAAATATGTATAATTAAAGAAGAAATCAGAAAAAATTTTCTAATTAAGAAGAAGAAACAAAACGAAGAGTAAAAATTAAAAATCGAAAGAAGAAACATTTTCAAATTAAAAAGAAGAAACAAAACGAAGAGAAAATATAATTAAAGAAGGAAAGAAGTAATAAGAAACAAGAATCATTTTCAAATTAAGAAGAAGAAACAAAACGAAGTGAAATTATAGTTAAAGATCGAAAGAAGAAACATTTTCAAATTAAGAAGAAGAAACAAAACGAAGTGAAAATATAGTTAAAGATCGAAAGAAGAAACATTTTCAAATTAAGAAGAAGAGAAAATATACTTAAAGAAGAAAAGAAGCAATAAGAAACAAGAAACATTTTCAAATTAAGAGGAAGAAACAAAAAGAAGAGAAATATACTTAAAGAAGGAAAGAAGAAATAAGAAATAAGAAACACTTTCAAATTAAGACGAAGAAACAAAATGAATTTGTAAAGCAAAGAAATAGTAGTATTTGTAAAAGACAAATAAAAAGTGGATATTATAAAAAGAAATAAAAGAAAACAAAAAGTTACGGAATAGAACAAAAGAGGAAGTTAAGCATTGTAAAAGTGTAAAGAATTTACAAAGAAGAGAAGAAATTTGTCAAGAAAAGAAGTTTGTTAAGAAAAGAAATAGAAGTAGTAGTATTTGTAAAAGATAAGAAGTAAAAATTATAAGAAGAAGTACAGCATTGTAAAAGAGAAAAAGAAATTGCAAACAAAAAGAAATAAGAAAGAATACATATGAAAGATTAATTAAACAATTAAATATGATGAATGTTATAAATATGTTAAAATTAAAAACGAGTACAAATGAAATAAGCTGTATGTAATTAAAGTTAAAATTATATCAAAATAATTTGAATCGAAACTAACATTTGAATGAATCTAAATACTACACACTATTAATAAGTGAATTTTATATTGTTAACATTATATATTATTACATATTGTTATAAACAAAATGGACCTAAACGAAATAATGACTTTAACAGTTACTGGACTGAAAGAGAAGTTGAGGGAATTGGGTATTTCGACTACAGGTCAAAAACGTGACCTTCAGGAGAGACTTCTTCAACACTATGACTTATCGGGAAATAGGGCTAGTGACGAAGAGTTCAATCACTCAATTTACGAAGACGTAAGTGGAACCACCAACTTACGGTCATCACAGTATATCGTACAGCAACAACAGTTTACTTTAAAAGATATAGGAGATTGTGTCAACACTTTTTCAGGAGAAGGGTCCGTAGATATACGAGGGTGGGTAAGAGAATTTGAAAATAACGCTGAAATCGTTAAATGGAATAACCTACAAAGATTTGTTTATGGCAAACAGCTTCTTCGTGGCGCCGCTAAGCTTTTTATTAGGAGTCAGAATAATATTAACGGTTGGGAAGCTTTGAAGTTATCATTAATTAATGAGTTTGGTTGTAAACTATCTTCGGCAGATGTACATAAGTTATTGAAAAATCGCCGCAAACAAGCAAATGAAACTTTTCGGGAATACTTGTATCATCTCATGGAGGTAGGCAAACAGATTAGTCTAGACGAAGCAAGCATTATAGATTATTTTATAGAAGGGGTTCCAGATTCAAAGTTCAATAAGGCAATTTTGTATCAAGCTAAGAATATAGAGGAACTAAAAGAACAAATCAAAATTTATGAAAAGATAAGGAAATATAACTCAGGGATAGGAAAGATTGTAAATGAGACATCTTCTAATAAGCCAAAAGAAGAGTTAGTTAAAAGATGTTTCAAATGCGGAGACAAATCACATGTAGCAGCTCAATGCCCACAAAAACAATATAAATGTTTTAAATGCAATGAGATGGGGCATCGTTCGTTTGAGTGCAAAATTAATAAAGGCAAAGTATCTAGAGAAGTTAAAATCGAATCAAGCATAAACACTTTAGGGAATACAAGTTTCCAGCCAGTCGTTAATGAAGAATTACATTTCAAAACAGTTACTTTAAACGGGTTTAGGTTCGAAGCTCTAATTGATTCAGGGTGTTCACTAAATCTAATACGTTACGATACGTTGATACTAAGTGGGCTTAAACCCATATTAAGTAATGAGAAAAGAAAATTGTATAGCGCTTGCTCAAATGCGATTGAGACAATTGGAAGTTTTGATGCATTTACGCATATAGATGAGTTATTGTTAAAAGTCAGATTTCATGTAGTCAGAGAACAAGATATTCAATTTGCAAGTATGATAGGAAAGGCTATCTTAAAAGACGTAGATATTGTTTTAACAGAAGATAAAGTAATATTTAAGAAAAAAGATAACTCGAGAGATTATAAATCAGATAGATCAGAATTGAGGCAGGATTTTAAACATGTTATGAAGCAAGAACGAAAGGCACCTATGGAAGCAGGAAATAAGTGGATTAAGGAATTTGATGCAATGAGTTTAAATGAAAGAAAAGATGAGACTACATTGAATTTAGGACATTTGAATGTGGAACTAGCAGGAGAAGTTAAAAATTTAGTTGATAAATACAAATCATCAGGCAAAAGTATATCACCCGTTAAGATGGAAATTGTTTTGACAGATGAAATCCCTGTATATCAGCGACCAAGACGTTTACCAATCGATGACCGTAGTTTTGTCGATAAACAAATAGAAGATTGGTTGAAAGAGGGAATAATACAATCAAGCTCTTCCAATTATGCTTCTCCGGTAGTGGTAGTTCCTAAAAAAGATGGAGACAGACGCTTATGTTGTGACTATAGACAATTAAATAAAAAAATCGTAAGGGACAATTTTCCAATGGTTGTAATGGACGATGTCTTAGATAGTCTACAAGAGGGGCGAGTTTTTACAACGTTAGATTTATCGAACGGATTTTTCCATGTGCCAGTTGATTCACAATCTAGGAAGTTTACTGCTTTCGTTACGCACAATGGTCAATACGAGTTTTGTGTTGTTCCATTCGGTATTTCAAACTCACCTGCTGTTTTTTGTCGTTATGTTAATGCTGTTTTTCGAAAGCTAATCCAGAAAGGAACCGTTATCACATATATGGACGACTTGATTATCCCCGCAATAGACGAGGTTGAGGGTATTGAAAAACTAAGAGAAGTTTTAGAAGTTAGTGAGTCGTACGGGTTAAAGATTAAATGGAAAAAATGTCAATTTCTTCAACGAAGTGTTGAATTTCTTGGGTACATAGTGGGAAATGGTACCATAAAAATATCGGAAGAAAAGACGACTGCTGTACAAAAGTTTCCGCTTCCGTCCGACAGGAAAATGTTACAAAGGTTTTTGGGGTTGACGTCATATTTCCGACGATTTGTATTAGACTATGCAACGATAGCTAGACCTTTGTCGGACCTTCTAAGAAAAGATTCGGTTTTCAAGTTAGGCGAAGAGCAAATCGCAGCTTTTCAACAACTAAAGGCTAATTTACAAAAAGCACCTATATTACAGTTATTTTCACAAAAAGCAGCTACTGAGGTGCATACAGATGCCAGTAAATGGGGGTATGGGGCAATTTTGTTACAAAAAAATTCGGACGATCAGCTTTTACATCCGGTACAATATATGAGCCGGAAAACAAAGCCGGTGGAAGAGAATTATCCGGCGTATGAGTTAGAGGTACTGGCAATCATAGAGGCCTTTAAAAAATGGAGAATTTACCTATTAGGTATACACTTCAAAATTGTGACAGATTGTAATGCATTTACAATGACTCTTAAGAAAAAAGACGTACCGCCAAAAATAGCGAGATGGGCATTGTTTCTTCAGGACTTCAACTACGAAATCGAGCATAGGGCAGGATCTAGAATGGTCCACGTTGACGCTTTAAGTAGGGTGTACTGCTTAATGCTAGAAGACTCCTTAAAGTTTCGGCTAAAGCAAGCTCAAATGAATGACGAATGGACAAAGGCAGTACGCAAGGTTCTAGAAAAGGACGAATATGAAGATTTTTATATAAAATTTGACATTCTTTTTAAAAATCCTGCAAAGGAATTGATTGTCGTACCGAAGCTAATGGAAGACGAAATCATTAAGTTGGCACACAGACAGGGTCATTTCTCTATAAAGAAAACTCAGGATCTGTTAGAAAAGTCGTATTACATTCCCCAAGTTAAGGGTAAAGTTTGTCAGACAGTCCGAAGCTGTATTGAGTGCATTATTAATGAAGCCAAGACAGGAAAGAAAGAGGGATTCTTGAATAGCATAGATAAAGAAGATATGCCATTAGGAACATATCACATTGATCACGTAGGGCCATTAGAAGCGACCAGTAAGTTGTACAATTATATATTGGTGGTGGTAGATGCGTTCAGTAAATTTGTGTGGTTGTACCCTACTAAAAACACAGGAGTAGAGGCAGTGGTAGATAGACTCACAAAGCAGGCAGCTGTATTCGGTAACCCAAGACGTATTATTTCGGATAGGGGGGCAGCTTTTACATCAAATTTGTTTAGAGAATATTGTCAAAAGGAGAATATACAAAATTTACTAATAACAACAGGGGTTCCAAGAGGAAACGGACAAGTGGAGAGAATTCATAAAATTATTATACCTATGTTGTCGAAGTTGTGTACGGAAACCCCAACTAATTGGTATAAACATATAGATAAGGTGCAACAGTTTATAAACAATACACCCCCTCGCAGTACGAAACAGTCTCCGTTCAGGTTATTAACAGGACTTGACATGCGAATGGCCAACATGCCAGACCTAAAGGACATATTAGAAGATACAGTTATTAATGACTTAAATGAAAATCGCGAAACAGAAAGAAAAGTAGCAAAAGAAAACATTTTAAAAATACAGGAAGAAAACCGGAAGTCATATAACTTACGTCGTCAGAGCGAGAAAAACTACAAAATAAACGATTTGGTAGCAATAAAGAGAACACAATTTGGTAGCGGGTTGAAACTGAAAGGAAAGTTTTTAGGACCGTATAGGGTAGTGAAGAAGCTTAACCATGGCAGATATGAAGTAGAAAAGGTGGGTGAAACCGAAGGGCCGGGAAAGACCTCGACTGTCTCAGAATACATGAAGACATGGACAAAATCATTCGAGGACGAATGAAAACAGGACGGCCGATTGTAGAAATAAGACTTTGAGAACAGATACATTAATAATAACTAATAACTTTACTTTAACGAAAATACGACCTACAACACTAAGCCGAACGAAATATAGAAATATGAGAACAGATACTTTAACGAAAATGCGACCTACAACACTGACCGAACGAAAAAAAGACGAAACTGAACGAAGCGTCAGAACGCTGCGCTTGCGTTCGAGTATGTTCTACGAATCATTCTGGACGGTGACGTGATACCTATCACTTCGTGCGCGTGGATAACTTCATTTTTAAATAAGTTGCTTTGTAATATATTTTCCAATTTTTCATCTTTCATCATTTGTTAAATAAAGTTTAATTATTAATTGAGTTTAAAAGTATTGCGTTTTTATTAAAAACGCAACCAAGAAGAGAATGCAGTCTAATTTCCAGGAATAAAGGACCCGCAGCAGTAAGAAGACTACATAAATATATTAGGATGAGAACAATAAATTAGTTTAGAATTCATAGAATTAGAGAACGGGTCCAAATAGTTCGGAAGTCAGTCTTGTCGGCATATTTGCCATCAAAACTCAGATGAATCAATAATTGCACAAATTTCCGTCAAATTTAAAACAAGCACAATTATTGGTTAGAGAACATGATTCAATACCTTAATCATTATCTATTGTGATACATCTTTAAAAAATATATTCATATAAGAGATAAAAGACGGGGGTGTATTCATCTGGATATTTCAAAAGCAAAGATCCGAAACTTGTCAATCTAATTTTCATGAAAGCCGTCAATTCAATCGAAAGTTTAGATGAAATTGTACTTCAATCATTTCATTGATGCTTTTATTTGATGTGTTTTAGAGGAAAATGTTAACCCTGAATAGACTAAAAATTTGGTCTAAATTCAATCTGCTGTTGCCGAAAGTGGCCTTGGATAGAGGGGTTTAATCAAACTCTCGAGAATATTTTTTACCAAAACAGGTTTTTAATGTAATCCATAAGTTATAAAACCCTTAATTTTTGGGCAATATCAAAATGATCAAAATAGAGAGAAACAGTTTGTTTAGGTCCAACTTTGGTGTCCGAAAAAAGCTTCCTCTTTAACATTAAATTTTGATACCCCAGTTAATTTCCGCCGACCAAGCTTCTGCATCATAAAGCAGGACGGGAATGATAAGCGACTTGTAGATTTAGATTTTAGTTCGTCAAAAGAGGACTTTACTTTTCAATTGCCTACTCAGTCCAAAGTAGCACCTGTTGGCAAGAGTGATTCTGTGCATAATTTCGATGCTGACATTTTTGGTGTTGTTGATACTGGTTCCTTCGACTGTCAACATAAACGGGGGAGCCAAGCCGCGAATGCGCTGACTGTTTGATGACAGGAGATATTTCATCTATCCTCATCGTCTCGTCCTCATTCACCCATTCGCTTCGTTTCCTTATCCAGGCGGGAAAAAGCAGAACTAACGGCGCGGTTGTTGCTTCCGATGATATCAAAAAGGTGGTGTGTGTCGATCCTCTTTTCACGGGTCTTCTCCAAGATTTGGCGCATGGTCTAAAGCCACACTGATAAGGTCCAATCAGTTTGTTGACGGTGGGCTTTAGTCTTTCACACAACGCACTCGACAGACCTTATATGCGATATTTAGGAGACTTATCCCAAGGTAATTGGCACAGATTGTGTGCGGTCTCCCTTTTTGTGGATTGGGCAGAACACACTGAGATTCCAATCGTCAGGCATGCTTTCTTCCGACAATATTCTGCAAAGAAACTGATGCATGCACCTTATCTGTTCTTCGCCGCCGTATTTGAATAGCTCCGCCGGCAATCTATCAACCCCCGCCGCTTTGTTGTACTTCATCCAGGTGCGTAATTGCTATTCGAATTTCTTCATGGTCGGGTACACTGGAACATCTGTTCCATTGTCATCGATTGGGGAATACGCCACGGGTACGCCATTTCCTGGTGTTGTACCTTCACTGACATTCAGCAGGTCGGAGAAGTGTTCCCTCCATAATCCCAGTATGCCCTGGACATCGGTTACCAGATTACCACCTTAGTCTCTACATAAGGATGCTCCGGTCGTGAAACCTTTGTTAAGTCATTTATTCATAAAATTTTCGAGAATTACCTCTGTCGGCCAGCGTTTTCGCTATTGTTTAAGAATAAATCGTTGAATAATTTACGATTCCGTCTCGAACATGTTGGTTTGATACTTGATTACTTTTACTTGCTTTAGATATATTTTCTCGAAGCTTTTTCCAACTGAATTGTTTTTCGTCTGAAAATAATGAAACGGTGCAATGAAGTTTCTCACTAGTAATTCCTGATTTTTTTGGGGGTTCTTTACAAGTGAAAGTAATAACATAGGCATTACATTAAAGTGATATAACTCTTGCTTATCTTTATGCGGTTAATGATGCGTTTCTATATTATGTGCTTGTTCGATTCACCACTCGTCAAGGTTTGTACAAGCTTTATACAAAGTGCTGCTGGTTTTCAAACGATACCATTAGTGAAGACATAACATTGCTCTACTTATATTGACAGATACTTCCGAATTAGTAGCTAATGAAATTCATTCTATTTTTTTTCATATGAGTAACGTTTTATTTTCAAGTACTTGCCAAGTAAAATTCAAGTTCTTCAAACATATTGAAAAGCTTTTGCTAACACAAATAATCTCAAAATCCTCACAAGATTGTCGCAGTGATTTCAGCAAATACTCAAATACTTTAAATGTACATTTCGATATTTATAACTGCGTTCCCATTGCTGCTCGTAAAACTGAGGCATGAAGCATTGCAGACGACTTAAGTTGTCATTCTCCAGTTGTTTTTGTTTTTTTGTTTTTCTTTATTTCATTCAATTCAGGGTAATGTACTATTTGGTTTTCTCAGATTTGTCTTGGCAACGTCAACACACCACGATGTGAGTCCACTTAACTGCGCATTCATGGTGAGCTAAATAAAGGCTCTATAAGGGGTATACGCATGCATACATGTTGACATATTTACATATTGACATATGTAGATCTACTTACTTAACTTACCTATATGTAAGTATATACATGTATTTGAATATATGAATATTTCTATGTATATATACGATATGTTCTAAAGCAGAATGCGACGCACTGGCATCAAATTTCTGCACTCATATGTGCATTAGTGTACTCAAACAAATTCATTTTTGCATTATAAATACATATATATACACACATACAATACACACATACAAGTGGGAGTGTGTTCCTTTAAAAATATTTCTATAGAAAATAAATCTCCAAGATAGCATGGCGTATAAAAAGCGAAAAATGCCAGTTGCATGCATAGTGTCTGTCTGTCAAACGGTCTGCCCGTCTCAGAATGGAGTATTTTATACTTCAAATAATAAAAGTTAACACATACCCACCTACACATAAATATATTATATATCATAACAACCATGTGACTGCGCGCGGACGTTTCCATCAACCGCAGTCAGTCACCAACAACAATTCCATGCAACTATTGTATTCGCACAATAGGAGTAACAAGTGCAACAACAACAATAGTAACAACACTTAAGTCAGTTGTTGGCACTTGTGTTGCCCGGAGTACCACATGAGTATTTCAATATGTATGCGAAATTCATTTAATGTTTCCCCGACAAAGCGCATATAATTTAAGTAGAACTTTCATTTTACTCCAACATTGAAGCGTTTATGACAAATTAACCACTTCTCGGAAGGAGTTGTAACATGTTTTATAAATGATTCTATGTGAATATTTCTTTTTTTCGACTATTTTGCAATTTTCCACTTTACTTTACTTTACTTGCTTCTGTTTGGATATACAAAGTGCGTCAATATTTCTTAACATTGAAAATCTTCAAAGAAAACATAACAACCGTCATTTATGCTTGATATATTTTTGTGATCTTTTATAACTGTGTTTGAAGAACTACAGCATCAAACAAATTATCACCTTTTGTAGCCTCTGAACAAGTTATATCTTTCTGCTGCGTTTTCCACTACTTTTTCGAATATCTCAGGTGTTTGGAGGTGATTTTGACAGTAATATTTACTAAGCTGTCCTTAAATGTCCAAAGACTGTTGGCGTACAATTTGCTTTTCAAATAACTCCATGAAAAGAAAGCAGTGGGGATCAATATTGTAGACCTGGTTGCCCAGCCAATGTCACCTCTTTTTGACATCAGACGAGTTAGAAAATTGTTGTTGCAGAACTTAAATAGTTTCATTCGCAGTATGAGATCTTGTTGATACCAGTCGGGCAGAGTGGATTTCCATCGATATCTATTTTCATTCTCTTTCATTAATTTCTGCCACAAAAGCCGATCCAATCACTTTGGAGCAATCCAATAACGTTTCAAAGGTCTTTAATGGGGTTTCTGTTACCCAAATATGGCCATGACAGACCGTGCAATAATTGCTTTCTATTTCAACGGCTATGTTCAAAGTAACCCGTTATTATTTAGGTGTGTTTTGAAGCAATTTAGGATTAGAACCTAAAGTTAGGATATTTTCAATCAATTTAGTCACTTAATAAAAGTTTCCAAATAAGCATAAAATATGACACACCCTGTACATTAATTTCGGTACTAAGAGAATTTTTTCCCATCGGTAACTACAAACGTTGTTCAACTGTCCCTCTTTGTGTACATTTTCTATAATCCACAACTAATACGAAGGTTTGTATACATAGGTCGACAAAGAGAAATAAAAGTATTAATAAGACGGTGGAGTAGTTTATCGGGTAGAATATTGACCTTTATACAAGGTGAAGATTGCAGAGAAGACATGAAAGATATTTAGTCTTCACCATTTGTATGAGATGTAGTGATATTCAGTTTTGGAATGATGAATATTTTGACAAAAATATAATGAAATGTTTATTGCTTTTGTTAAGAAATTTTTTACAATAGAGCCCTAATGAAAGTTTTGGCAGCACAAAAATACCTGACAGTAAGCTCATCAGGATGCTTTGGATTTTTAAAAATTGGGAGAATTAAACCATACTCAAAGCTATAGATTCTCGATTTCATGATGGAGCAAAATTATTTTAGCATTGTGAATTCAACAAATATCGTCTGGCTCGTCAACATTACCAACACTGTTCATCAACATTTGAATTGTTATAGAGGGCCGTGTCATAATCCGAAGTAACAGAGCTTTCTGATCAACTTAAAATCGGTCCAGTTTTTCGCAGTAGATGGTAGAATTAAGCGTCTGGCCATGTGGGAGCAACTAATAGTGGATGGTTCCCTTTTAATCTCACCAAACACACTGCAAAACCTTCCTGGCCGCCAATCCCGGCTTGGCCACTGTTTGGGACGATTCACCGGCCTTCGACCACGACCGTTTTCGCTTGATATTGTCGTATGTGATCCATTTTTCGTAGCCAGTCACCATTCGCTTCGAAAATGGGTCGAGTTCGTTCCGTTTCAGCAGCATATCGCAGGCGTTGATTCGGTCAGAAGGTTTTTTTTGCGTCAAATCTTTAAAATAGCACGAATTTCGGCGTTAGTGAACTCCATGTTTACACGTCTATAACTGTTGAACGCAATATCCAAACATGCATGATTAATAGCGTCGTTTTGTAGGTTATGTCAAGACCTTTCAAAGATGTATAGTATTGCCAGATACGAGCCCTGTAGCGCTTTATACATAACCGCGAAATTCAAAAGACAAAAAGGAAGGGTTTTGGGGTCGCTATCCTGATGACGCAATTTTCGTTTGCACATTTTTGTACTGTTTTGGTTTTTAATTCGTTAAAATTTTATAATGAAACGTATTCTGTCCTTTTTTAGCTTATTTTGAGGCAAATTTTTTCAAGTATGTTAGAAAAAATGTTATAGCTCTAACCCAAAAACTATGGAAAATATTTGGTATCAACCAAGCATGCTTGGGGGGCGATATGCTGATGACGCGCGGTGTAGAGTAGTTGTTCCATAATCTGAACAAAGCTTACTGACCATCTTCATTGGACTTTTTCTCTTCTTCATCCTTGTTATCAAGTTGACTCTGTTGCTTCACTGTTGTCATTACTTTCAAAGAGATGAATCATGGAGCAAAATATTGATATACTTAATACTGTAAACTTTGAGTCACAGATATATTTAATGGATACCTATATATGTATGTCTTCATCCCGTAAAATTTCTAATATGCCCATTCGTTGTACTACGTATATACGAATGTACATATATTTCAATAAAAAATCAAACTCACAACATGATTGTTTATGTTACAAAGCAAAGGTAATAAAGGTCATAAAAATTGCTGGCACTTGTTGAATGGATACGAAATAAAATTGCCCACTCTACTAAATGTACAGACTTATATACAAATATTATAAGTACACGTGTAGTATTAATTTTCCGTTACGGTTGAGCAAATGGTTAAAAATGTGGCACATTAAAAAGTATTTTATTTCGACGCCATTTTACATACAAGCGCTTTATGTTGGCAAAACTTCAGCTAAGGTCCTCCACACCAAAGGTTTTCAAACACAAGTACCCTCAAATGAAATCAAGGCTTGAACCACTTTGAATTTTGCGTATTTTTCGCTTTCACACACACACACACACACAAGTCCCACTCACATCAAGCCTTCACTTACTTATAAGCGCATAAAAAATAAAACGAGGGAAGTGACCATTAATATTTTATGAGCACATAAAAATGTTAGACCGAGTATCTTTTGATACTTACGGGCGAGTTGTTAACTGTAAGCGTGAGTGGATGTAAAATATACTGTTATCGTTGCGAGTATCTATTATATGCTGTTGCATTTTTTAGTGACTTTTTTTTTACACATTTTTTTAGTACAGATTTTCTTTGCCTTGTAAATGTGATGTGATTAGTCACTAGCTGCATTAAAGTATTCTTATGAGCTGTTGATCGAAACAAGACTTTCTGAAGCGAAATTTTAGTAGTAAAATTTTTTCCACTGCATTGGAATTATGCAACGCAACAAAATTAGGCCATGTTTACAGTCTACAGAGTGCCACTATTAAAAAGCCTTTTTCGTTTTGGATAGTTTTTTGATTGTTCAGTTATTTGAGTATTGTAAAAGAAAAAGTGAGAGAGTATTGTGATTCCTTTAAAATTTTTCTGGAGACTAATATAAAATTTGTATACTCTCGCAACAAAGTTGCTAAGAGAGTATAATAGTTTTGTTCACATAACGGTTGTTTGTAACACCCAAAACTAAACGAATTAGATATAGGGTTTTATATACCAATGTGATCAGGGTGAAGAGTGGAATTCAAATCCGGATGTATATCTGTCCGTCCGTCCATGAAAGCTGTAACTTGAGTAAAAATTAAGATATCTTGATGAAACTTGGCACACGTATTTCTTGGCACCATAGTTTAGACACCGTAGGAAGGTTGAAGATGAGCAAAATCGGATCACTGCCACGCCCACAAAAAGGCGAAAACAGAAAACACATAAAGTTCCATAACTAAGCCATAAATTAAGCTATTGAAGTAAAATTTGTTATGAAGGATCGCACTATGAAGGGGCATATAGAGATGTAATTTATTTGGAGTGGGCGTGGCCCCGCCCCTTCTAAGTTTTTTGTGCATATCTCGTAAACTATCAAAGCTATACCAAGGAAACTTTCTGGAGTCGTTTCTTTTAGGTACTACCTTAACAGTCCAAAAATGAAGGAAAGCGGATTATTACCACGCCCACCTCCCATACAAATGTTATATTGACAACTTCTAAAAATGCTTAACTTCAGTAAGTTAAACCACCAGAAACGTTAAATTTCATTATTAAGATGCTACAGAGGAATTGCACTCAAAATGGTATAACAAATTTTAAATAGACGTGGTTCCGCCCACTTATGGGTCAAAAACCATATCTCCGAAATTACTCGACCAATTTCAATGAAATTCGGTTCATAATATCTGTTTGGCTTCCCAATGATATGCTGTGAAAATAGTTCAAATCGGTTCACAACCACGCCTACTTCGCATATACCAAAACTTTAAAGTCGATCTGAATCGTTTACTTTACAATATACAAAGTAAGCGCTAGTGAAGATATCGAAACAGAACTTTGCAAAAATACTGCATTTAAAGAGTGGCATCGCCTTTCTATCGCCGAAATCGGTCCATAAGTTCTCAAAACCCTATATATCGAATATGAGGACCTCAGTGCTTCTAACAATTTGTTTACCGAAAATATAGTTAAGTCTCTCAGATATTTTGAAGAAATTCAGAGGGAATATGTTTCTTCTAATAATATGTATTCGTGCCAAAAATTAGTGAAATCGGGTCATAACTTCCCCTAGCTCCCATATACCTAATATTAGGTTTTCAAACTTTCAATGGCCTTTATACCATATATACGTCGATTTTGTGAGTCAAATTGTTTGTTGTATTAATAAAATTAAATAAATAAATTGCGAGAGTATAAAATGTTCAGTGACACCCGAGCTTAGCCCTTCCTTACTTGTTAGATTATGTTACGTTATTTTGGATTACAATATTGCTATAAGTATTTTTATTGAATTCTGCATTTATTCAAGAATCAAGTAAAAGGTAATTAAATTTGAATCTGAATATTTAAAAATAAATCTCGCTTTCTCTGATCTTAAAATAAGATTAAAGTTAGCTGCTGGTACATATAAAACAAACCATTTAATTCATTAAATTCACATATGCTTGTTCGCTCTCGTTGCCTACCTTATATCACTGCACCTCGAAGTCGGTGCAAAAGTCGCGCACACACGCGAGTATGCCTCACTGCGTCACTCGGCAGCCTGCAGTGCTTTGACAGTCGAATGTCAGACGCAGTAATTTCAATAATGCGGCAGTTGGCACGCACTGCAAGTCGCTGCCTCATGCCTGCATACCTCGGCGGAAAGGCGGGGAAATTGGCGGGGGGGGGCGCTGCTGGCACAGATTTAATGCTATTAAATGCTAAAGTGCACCTTTAAGTGTGTGAATTGTTTGCTTTTGTCTAAATTAAATTTAGTTTAGTTGTTTATTTTAGAATGCTACAAAAGCCTATCAAAGCGTCTATATATGCACCTAAGGTGATGGAAGTATAACATTGTTTTCACTCTTTGTTTTAGTTGGATACTGGTTGACAAACGCGCGTGTTTAGTTGGTGGGAAGTGAATACGTATTACAGCTAACCACATTATATCAAATGCCGTGTTAGAGAGTTGCCTCCACTCCTTAAAAGCAGTGATCATGTGTCATGAGATCGCTGAATGATAGAAGTATTTACATTTAACTAATACTACGAACCTGCTAAAAAGAAGATATAAAGGCTTCACCAGCGGAATATTTATCTGAAAAAATTCTTCGAATGCTTGGAGAATTCTTCGTTACTTCGGAAGTCTTCTTTCCTATCAACCCGAACTTCGAGTGGTTCCGCAGCCACAACCAGAAACCATTCAGATTAAGTGCTATTGCCGCCGAACCTGTTGCTATGAAACTTTACTCGTCTTACTCAGAATCAACATTACTAAGCGACTTCTCAGGCCTTCACAAGACCATAAATAGAATAGATGAAGGAGTATATGCTATAGCAGTCAACGGCTGAGAAATTTTCGAAAATATCAAGCAACTTGTATTTGGAAAATAGGGATTTTCTGAAAATCTGATCTCTCGCACCATTTTGGATGTTCAATAAGCCCACCTCAAAAACTACCTCACCAATCTTTCCTACCAGGATGTTACAAAGTTGACATTTGCGAAATAACGGTAAATTTAGAAATTGCGAAAGCAATTTAATCCTTTAAATATAAGGATCACCATCAAAATTGATAAAAATTGAAATTGTGAAGCTGCCTAATTTTACGTAAATTTTTGAGATAGCCATTGGCTCTTACAGCCATTTCTCGTTAGCTTGTAAAACGCCTGTCCTTTATGGTTGTCTTCATTTTTGGAAATAGGAAAAAGTCCAATGGAGCCATGTCTGAATACTATGTTTTAGTATTGTTTTTGGTTAAGAACGAGCAAATAATGAAGTGTGATCTTTTAACTAACGAAAATTCCCAAGCTCCATAAAACACGTAGCACCCGCTAACTAAACACAAAGTAATCAATGAATTCCGCTGAGTGGCATGCATAGCTAAAAAATAAAACATTTTATACTCTCGCAATTTATTTCTTTAATTTTATTAATAAACACACAATTTGACCCACATATTCGTCATATATATGGTATAAAGTCTATTGAAAGGTTGGAAACCCTAATATTAGGTATTTGCGAGCTAGGTGAATTTATGCCCCGATTTCACCCATTTTTGGCACGGAGACATATTATTAGAAGAAACATATTCCCTCTGAATTTCTTCAAAATATCTGGGAGACTTACCTATATTTTCGGAAAAAAAAATTAGAAGCGCTGAGGTCCTTATATTCGATATATGGGGTCTCGAAAATGTATGGTCTGATTTCGACGATTTTTAGAAGAGTGATGCCACACTATAAATGTAGTATTTGTGCAAAGTTCTGTTCCGATATCTTCATTGGTGCTTACTTTATGTATTGTATGTATATTACGATTCAGATCGTCTTCAAAGTTTTAAGTATAGAAAGTAGGCGTGGTTGTGAACCGATTTGGCCTATTTTCACAGCATTGAAATTTCATCATTGGAATGCAAGAAAAATGTTATCAACCGAATTTCATTGAAATTGGTCGAATAGTTTCGGAGATATGGTTTTTGACCCATAAGTGGGCGGAACCACGATCATTTAAAATTTTTTATAACATCCTAATTTTTGGACCATATAAGGAAATGCCTAAAAAACGACTCCTGAGAGTTTCGTTGACATAGCTTTAGTAGTTTACGAGATATGTACAAATTTTATATTCATAGCTTAATTTATGGCTTAGTTAAAGATCTTTATGTGTTTTCGGTTATCGCCATTTTGTGGGCGTGGCAGTGGTCCGATGCCGCCCATTTTCGAACTTAGCTGGTGCCAAGGAACATGTCTTCTTATGGTGCCAAGGAACATGTGTTCCAAGTTTCATTAAGATATCTCAATTTTTACTCAAGTTACAGCTTGCACGGACGACGGACATCCAGATTTGAACTTTACTCGTCACCCTGATCACTTTGGTATATATAACCTTATATCTAACTCGTTTAGTTTTGGACTTACAAACAACCGTTATGTGAATATAAGTATAATACTCTCGTAGCAACTTTTGTTGCGAGAGTATAAAAATGTTGACAATTGGACTCTCCAAACTCTTTAAATTAAATTAAATTAAAAAATTCCCGTTATTTTTTTTATTATTTGATACCTCTTACCCTATATGGATGGTTAGAGACAAAAGCAGTGCCAATGTTTAATTCATTAAATGTTAAATTTTTTGTTATTTATTTTAGCCTTTGTGAGTTTATTAAATCCACGATGAAGATTTCGAAAAAACGTATGGCAACTCTGTTTTAAAAATATATGGAATTTGTCTTTATCTTCCTTTAGTCCATGTACGATTACTTTCTTTAGCTCGTATTCAGATTTTCATATGTTCGGTTTGTTTCAATAATAAGTGTGATACCCTAATTAGAGAATTACCCTGAGTTTAAGAGGTAATTTGTTATCCAAAATTTAAAATATTTCGATAAATTGCACATCCCTCATATTGTTACAGTTACAAGAGTGTTTGAAACTGTATTTTCTTAGTTGTTTGGCTTGATTTTTATTTTTATTTTGCTACATAATGTATATTCATACATTTTTGAATTATTTCAATTTCAATTTAAAGTCTCTTGAAAAGCTGCACTGATTCCACAACTGCATAGCAAGCATAGCATAAATGTTTTAAGCATCTAATTATTTCCTCCTTCAAGCAACAAACCGTAACTTATACAAAAATTCACCATAAAACTCTTCGAGTCTGCATGCCGCACACCATACGCTAATAAATCTTAAATTATATCACTCACCCAACAAGTGTGTGCGAAAATGTATAACATCGCGCAGCGTCACTTCCTCATTCCGGTAGAGTATCTGAAAGACGCGCGATGCACCACAACCGTTAATTATGCATGCAGATCCCGACAATAGGCTGCCGCCGTTCTGCAACATGGTTGGCAATGCATCCTGTTGCTGTTCGCGCGGCTCCTGCAACACATCGCCATCGCTGCCGCCGCCATCACCGCCACTGCAATCGCCACCACCGTTGCAACCATTTGTGGTTGGCGGCGCCTGTGTGTGGATTTCCGATGTGTGTGCGTTGTTTTGCGGTGTGTCTGCTATGCTGGTCTCCACCTGGACGGGGAGACGTGGTGAGACACGTAGACCGCAACGCACCTGATAGAGGCTGTGGAAGAGTTGTAAATTAATACTTACATACATATATATAAATATATACTGGAATTTGTGTGTAAAATATATATTTGTTTGAAAAAGTATTAAAATAAATTATTTCTTTGTCATATATATCTATGTACATATGTGTGTGTCACGTGTGGCAATCAACTACCAGTGGCATTCATTCTTATCTCTGAGCACATTAATTTCTGCTCCATTCTATCCTCCATCAACAGCGCGCCGAAATTGCAGCGCATTTGTCAATTGGCTGTTCAACGCTCTCTCCACGCATAATATACGATTATTTTTGGCCTTTTAACGGCGGGAAAACATGCGCTTATTTTTAATCTCATCAACGCAATGCTGTCTCTGCGCTACGCGTCAGATGTGCAAATCCCACATAAGCACTCGCCGTTGATCCCGACAAATAGACTGTCTGGCAGCACAGCACAGTCGGCGAAAAGTCAGACAAAACGACAGCGCAGTTGACAAGTAGACAGTTGGACGGTCGTACATGGCGTATGAGTAACATTTCAATTCATACTATGCATGTGTGGTTGTGTGTGTGTATGTGCAAATCATTAACTGTTACGCGGAAAAACATGTTTAGCACTACACTCGCCTGTATGTACTTTTTTATAAACACACAAAAAATTCAAAACAACAACAACAATAACAATATGCGCGAACTGCAAATGTCAAATTATTTGTTATGGTTGCTGTTGCTGACATGTGTTTATTTCATAAACAAGCAAGAGATTTGCTGAGTGCTTTGCCGTCTCGCTGGTGGTGTGCAGCTAGTGTGTGGCGAACGTGTGAAGCGCACAGCTGACTGCGTGCACACAGCTATATACATACGCCCACTTGATGGCTGCCGCCTGCCTCCACTAGGTGTTCAATGCTCAGCCGCTATATTTGCGTTGGCTGTCATTTCATTTACCGTTGTTGTAGTAGTTGTTTTTATGTTTTTAAATAGCATTCGTGAACGTTAATGTCAAATGAAATGAGCTGAAATTAAACGTTTCGGCATCGTGGGAAAATTCTATCGCGGGAAACGGCGGCAAATGAGTGAAGAGGAGAGTGTGAAGAGGCACAAGAATTTCCTTGTTGGTTTTAATTAATTTTTAATTTTATAAGTCAGTGTATGCGTTTGTCACTGGAATGCTCTGAATTGCTGTTAGTATTTTGAATGACATTGGCTGCAGCTGGCGCAGTCGTTAGTGTTGCACGAAGTTTTCTTAAATATTAATAGAAGTTTCTTTAAATAGAAAAGGATTGAGAAAATTAACAGAGTTCACTTTGTCATTAAAGGAATCAGGCTTCTTGGGCGCATAGTGTCATATTGACGGTAAAATCAGTTATTTTAAATTATTAAATATTTTTATTTAAATATCTCTACATTATAAAAATATTATTTGAATTAGAAAAAATTAGTTTATTTCGAAAAAATAGAAAAAAATTATTACGTTTGTTGAAATTATTTCAAAAATTTCGCATTGAAAGATGTTGAGAGATTTCTAATAATGGCAACATTTATTTTCCGATTTTTTTTTTTGGCTACTCTATCACAAAACATATGAAAATTTGAAATTTCTTCCTTTTATTTCGAGAAATTTTTGCAATAATTTTATTCGTTTTAAGTTTTATAATTGGTGGCAACTCTGTACTGAAATATGTCTTAATTAAAGAGACAGAAATTAACACCACCTTCTATTCTATATTTTCCAAATAAAAGTGAAGAACTAAATCGCTGTGCTAAGGGACGCTTTAATGTTTTCCGCCTTTTGTAATAGTTTATTCTTAGCACACGGCATAGTTCAGTAAATAATTAATTTGTATAAAAATGTGTCTGCGTAGGTATTTCATGCGAGTATTGTGTGAAAGGCATATGCGTGTAATCACCATTCTTTAATATGAATAGTATATGCACTTGTTTATTTATTTATTTATCTGTAGGAATGTGGATGTGTTAGAAACATTTCTAAATTTAGCTTTTAGTGGTAATCAACAGAAAACTCCAATAACAGAAACTTCAATAAAAATAGATAAAACAGATATAATCGAACATATGAAAAAGTATTATTAATAAATACCAGTTATTACTACTATTGGAGTTCATTTGCGATTGAAGGTAGATTAAAAGCTTTTGTTTTGTTTGAAAAGCTATTTTTATTATTTACATACATTCATAAACATGGAAAAACGTGTGAAATACCATATGAGAAACAAGTAAAATATATTTTTGATTTGAATGCTTAGTTAAATACATCAATTAAATTGGTTTGGATTGCTTTGGAACACGCTTAAATTTGTAAACATATTTTTGTAAATTATCTTTATTTAAAAAAAGTGAGTCACATGTCATGTCAATAAAATTGTTTTTAGCAAGCGACATGAGTTGTAGTTATTTATAAAGTATAGTATTAAATTAGTTTTAATATTCAAGTACATATTTTCTTGTTTACCCGAGTAGAATAATCGATAAAGGTTTTCTGAAAATAGGACCCTACATATAGACATAAGTCCATCAAGAATTAGTTGGACTTACACCTTAGGGAGTTAGTGGTTAAAACTTAAAAATGTTTGTAAATTTTTGTGTTATTTTATGTGATGATTTTGGCAACAAAATTCTTCGAAATTTTTTTTAATTGTCGATCAACAGTAAATTAAGCAACTATTACTCAAATGTAAGCAAGAGTAAACTAAGTTCTGGTAGTACCGAATCTTGGAATATATTTAGTCAAAGGTTTTTTTTCAGATTCTAGAAAAAGAGAAAACAGATCATATTTCTAATGAATATTTTATTTTAATTTTTGCCTTACTGCGTTTCCAAAGGGATTCTAAATTAAATCTTCTTATGTACAAGAATTTAGCTTTATTATAAAGATAACGGTTTGTCATTATGTTTTAAAAGTGATTTCGGACAATTGATCGCCACGGTTGGGTCGAATAAATTCCAATCAAGAGACCCAATTTCCGATCACTTCTGGATCGAACAAAATAAGCCCAGTGGTGTTAAATCGCACGATCTTGGAGACCACGTTGCAGGCCCAAGGCACGCGATAATACACTCACCAATAAATTTATTGTTTCGTTGGCTTTATAGTATGTAGCACCCCGTATTGTTGGATCGGTCGTCTACATAAACATTCTCCAATTCAGGCACGAAAAAATAATTTATCATGGTTTTGTAGTGATACTCTTTATGACTTATCAAACAATGACTTTTTGAGGATGTATCGGCGTCTCAAAAAAAAAAAAAGCTTATGATTATCATCACTCCGAATGCGACAAATTTGATTATTGACGACGAAAAAAATATTGCCTCTTTGAAAGCCATTCGGCGAAAAGAAACCGATACTAGTCCTTTAACTTAACTTAAACCAGTGGTCGGCACGAGAGGAATTGTGATTGTGTAAGTGAGCACGTAATAATGAATACCCAGTGAGAACTCTGTAGTCTAACATATTAAGAATGTTTTTAATTTTTTCATGAAACATCAATTTTTGGGCTCATTTATTCATTTTAATTATTTTATTATTAAAACAAATATATTACGTCATAAAAGCCTTAACTCTACTGTCTTTAAACAGCTTAAAACCTTAAATATAATACATAACATCAAAACAGTAAGGCACTTCGCACAGGGCACTTACACAAAGTGCCACAGCCAAGCGCGATATTCATTCGTTGCTGGTTCGACAACGACTGAATGATAGAGCGTAAGCGTACGTGTGAGGTGAAGTCTGCACAATTGTACCAAGCAGTGCCGACCACTGACTTAAACTTAAGTAGAAAGGAATAGCCTTTTCACACAGACAAATTAATAGATGAATTAAAATTTTGATTGAGAACCCTGTTTTTGCACTCCACACTGCCGGCTATTCGATAACCAATCAGCTGCTATACAGTTTTGTTTTTACTTTTCATAAGAATTTGGTAAGTTTAATCAGCTGATTGCTATTTTTTAGCAGCGACACCGTTCTACCGTTGTGTAGCGTGAACAACAACTCGCAGACAATGAACGTATATATACATATTTACAAATACTGTCTTTGTCGAAGAGTTGCATTTCATTTTCAAGTCGATTAAAATTCAATTTAACATTCATGTAATTGATCAATTAGCTCGTGTGTGAAAAGACTATACTGTAGCATTGAGTCCTATATTATATGTAAAAGGGGCGTAGTTGATTGAGTTCGATTTATGCCATTTTCAAACATTGACGAGAATGCGTCAAAAGAATAGAGTAAGTGAATGATAGCGACTCCGAAAAATGTCATTTGTAATACGAGTACGATAACATCATTGTCATCTAATCAATTGACGCTTTTGGCGAAATCGTTAGAGAGACTCTGGCGCTTTTAGTGATTTGAATTGAGGTTATATTTTAACTGCAAGGTGGCGTGAACTCTCTTTTCGCGATCTTTTTTCATATTGCCGCATAAGTTGGTATCCCCTGTCTTTATTAGTTATTCATAAGAAGTAAGAACCCTTCCCAGTAAAATATGTTTTTTTCCAATTATTGCAATTTTATTGCACGAAACACAAAGGAAATTCAGCGCTAAATCACTCTTCCAAAAACACAAAATTTCTTAGAAAATAATGACGAGTGCAATTAAAAACGTATACTCGAGTGTTTCAAAGAGCTTTGGCCTTTTGCATTTTTCACTTGAAAGCAAATAATACATATTTATGTATATATTTTTGCTTATATGTATGTATGTATGTAAACAAACACCCACAATATAATTAATATGGGCAAATGTTAATGTCATGACGACTGTGACAATGCAAATTCTGAATTAATGTGACAGCGCCACTTTATTGTCAACTGCTTGCTCCACACACATTGTCATTTTATAGACACTCATACATATGTACAAACACACTTATTTTCAACAGTAAGTAATGCTAATGGGAATAAGAATGGTAATGGGAATGTGAATGTGAATGAAAATGAGAACACATCTTGAACTTACCCTCTTTGAAATAAGTCAACATTGAAGAATTTATAGAGCTCAACGGAAAATTCAATTGTTGCTTGCAGGTCACCCATACCGAGCTGAATGCCACAGCGTCACTGCTCTCAAGTACTGGGTCGCCTTCCACCTCCTCGTCGTTGTCCTCGTTGTTGTTGTTGTCGTCCTCTTCTGCTATTGTGTTAAACACCTACGGCACTATTTTCTCCTGCTGACGTAGTAAACGTTGCGATGACGTAGCGAGTATGGGTTGCCAGAGCCAAGCTCAAGAGGGCGCTGGCAATGCAGCTAAGAATCCTTGTTAATCGTTGCGGCTGCGTTTGTTTACAAACCGCTTGCCGTTGCCGCCTTACCGCATTTGTGGCTGCCACACGCTCACTCACTGTCTACTGTTGTGCCGGTTGCGACGACTCGTCCGACGACGTTGGAGGCACTGAACAAATGGCGCCACTTGTCCTTAACATAAATCGCAAAGAACGACTGCAAAGGTCCCACTTCAGCTTGGCAGTCACTATTAGCGAGTGTTGTGCATTGAAGGCGATTTTAAAGTGCGGCGCGAGCTTTCCTCTATGATTACGTAGTTACGTTTTTACGTAAGGGTGTGTGTGTGTGAATTTCGTTTAAGTTTCCAAGTTGGCGTGCTAGAGCGCAGTTCAGTTTGCCTTTTTTGCTTTTATTGTTTTTTTTCTAGGTAGCTGTATTTAAAAGTTGCCGTTGCCGTTACCGTTATTGTTGCTGCTGCCGATTTCGGTTGCGCTTCGTATTGTGGGGTTTGAGTTTTGCAATTTGTGTCATGTTTTCCTCTTGGCTGCGCACGAAAGGAATTTTAATAATGCAAGATGTACTTTTCACAAGCTTTCTACTACTTGACATTCTCCCTTTCTCATGTAATGCACATATAACGGTATGCGCTTTCAATTCCTTTTGATTAGTATACGCCTACTCTGGCTTTGACTTTCTCGCTGACTTAGCGTCAAATTTGAGTTCATGCTTTGATTGGAGAACGATCTGAAGTGCATTGCTAGCGAAAAGAAATTGCAAAAAAGATTTGAAATTCAGTTCAATTCCTACACAGTTCATTATATTAAAACTTTAACAAAGACATTCGCTAAAAAGCTTATTATTTATTGATAAGTACAACGCGATTGGCTAATATCAGCACGCGCTAACTTTAGAAACACAATTTACGAGCGACCCCACACGCCGCACTACATCATCTATCCTCCCTTCTTCCCACTAACGGCATTACGTCGTCGCATGGTGCTCGCGAACTGCGAACTTCAACCGAACTAAACACACGAAATTAGTTACGTCGTTTTATGCGCGCGTGAGTCCATAAAATTTTCTACAAATTTTTGCAAATAATTGGATCAATGCGTCATAATATACGAGGCGAATGACCGCCCAACGATGACCGCCCCGCAATGCCCAACTAAGCAAATAGACCGCGCACTGAGTAGGATCTGGCAAACTACAAGCATGTGCCGGCACACACACACACACTTATTATAGCGAAAAGTAAACAACAACAAATGGAGAAACCAATAAATTGGGTAAATAACGATCGATGGGCGTCCAAGCGGCTGCGTCCGACTGAAGTGTGTGGTGCTTTAGCAGTGTAAATGGTCGACGGTTTGGCACTGTTCGGTACGCTTTATGGGTTTCTGCCCACTGGGCCGAGGTTATGGGGTCAATACGAACGCTGTTTGTGGGTATGGAGTGGGAATATAGAAGTGTCACGTACTAGAATGCAAACTCGGTAAAAGTGCAATAACAATGTGGATAAATGTGAATGCAATAAAAATAATATCCATTGATTAGGTCAAATGGTGTATACCGTTAACACCTAGCGCGTGTAAATAATAGACTAATTACATGCTTCTTAATAAAGTTGTTGGGATTAAAGAGACGACATATTTTATACTTTATATTTTTTCAGATTTACTGATAAAACAAGCAGGTTCACTATAGCCTATGTAAATGTCACGCTGCTCAAACATTTACTGGATATTTGACCGATTTTTTTAGTTTTTATTATATAAATTATGTTTGCATTAAGCAAATTGACGAAACTTAAAGGTTTAAAACAGTTCCGCGGTATTTAAGCCACCTTCTTCTCGTTTTTGGAATTTTGATTAACTTTTTTTTTATTGAGATCAAAGTCCGTTATATGTCTGGAAAGATTTTAAAGAGATGTTTCTCTATATATAAGATTATCTAGGTTTGTCCACACTCCCATATTCAAAGGAATATCTAAAATAGAGGACGTTCTCTCATTCCCTTGAAGTTCGTTTTATTTTCAACGGGTCAGTCGAGCAGAAACAGTGAATCAATGAAAACATCGAAGGGGGATGCACCCTTGATTTTTGAATGCTTTGTATATTTTTTTTTTGCGACCAATCGATATATAGGTTTGAATCTGAAGGTTGTTTGAGGAGTTCTTAGGACTGTTTTTGATATAATCTGCTTAATATTACGTCCTTCGAACTGCTTTTTCTGAGTAAAGTTTATCTCGGCGCGATTATCGCTGTTCTTTCTGGATATTGTCCGATATGTACACATACGTTAACTCTACGGATCCTGACAGATGCAAGTTGCCAAAGCTATTTGGACGAAGGAGAAGTGTAATCGTCTAATCATTTCCGCATTCAATGTCCAGCTTTTGACAAACTATGGTTGAAACACTCTGGTGGGCTTATCTTGGTAGGCTCAGCTTCGGCAAACATAGCGAATTGGCTTGAATTGACATTAGCCGACTCAAGAATTTTGTAACAGATTCTAAGCGGTTTGAGGAATCATAAGTCTTTCGGATACATTAGAAGTTTTTGGTATCACAAAGGACAGTGCTTAAAACTATTCAAGTGCGATCTTTCTACTTAGGCAGTGATCTGCCTACTAACTTAACCTAACCTAATACTATATCACATTGGAACCCTTCCAAAAAACTTTCCGTTCTCATTAGAAAAAAGTGCTAGACGACTTAATTATTGTTTTTAGTTGATGAGTTGTCCTTAGGTTGTTTGGAGAAAAAAATGTTATACTAAAATAAAGTATACTATCAACACTTTAAGGTTTTTCGATTTCTTATTAGCAATCAAGTTTTCCTTCTACAGATTATATTTAAATAAATGTTGATGGACGATTACCTGGATCGGACAGCGGTTTGCCCTAAACTAAACTAAACGAAGAAAACGCAAGCAGATATTTGGAAGATCATTAGTAGGAACGAATTTCAGATTTTATAATAGCGTTAGAATTAAATACCTATAGGTCAGCAATTCATTTAGCGCAATATCGAGATAATTACGAACCATAAATTCTAGATTAAGCCAGCGGGTGTTGCTTGCGACATGTACTAGCTTAAGCAAAAGTTCATCAACCGCCAACCATTAATATAATTATTACCATTAATTTCAGCACCTTCTAAACTCAGCTGTTAAAAATAAAATATAGACGTAGAACATACATAAATTTCTTCCTCAAATACATAAAACAAAAAGTTTATTTTCCCGCTGAAAATTGGAGGAAAATCTCAGATTATTATTCATCCTGACGCAATTACGTTGCATTATTACTACATTATAGCCTAGGCAATAACAAAAGCCTAAGCTAAGATTTCATTGTGTGTCTAAGGTATATGATTTTCTACCTTACTTAGATATACATAAGTACGCAGGTGTATATACTTATATTCAAGAGTGCATGCAGGCAATGTGTAAATAAAAAGCATTTGTTCTGACAGAGCGTCAAGCGCAACCGGAATGAGGCCAAGTGGCTTCAGTGGATAAAACTTTTAATCGCCAAACAAATATATGCTCTAATATACATATTCACATTTATATACATGTATGTATATATCTGTATGTATATGTTGGTATGTAAATATGTATTTACGGCACCTACTAGGGCATAAAGAAATAAACATATTCAAGCACCCACCATGCCTTCACTAAGTATGCAAAAAAAAATAGCAACAATGATTAATACCAGCTCAACGCGGCTGTTTGTTCGCATAGGCTAAATAAATGAGCGCTGAAATTATGTTGATAATGTGGAAAAGCATAAATTTATATACGAGCGTGTATGTGTTGGAATGGAGCACAAGTGGCGGAGCGCAGATAGTTAATGCAGCTAGCTTGGACGCGCGTTTTTTGTTTTTGTTGTTGGCTGGTGTTGATGATGGCTTAGTGAGCACAGCTTGTTGACACAATAAAATGATTGAAATGTTGAGTAGGAAATAGGAGTTGGAAGGAAGTGGAATAGAAAGGAGCGTGTGTGTAGGAAGGGCGATGTACGGGAAGGTACTTTAGTATAGTATACACATACTAAGTGCTATACTATGCGGTCAGTTTGATAAGTCGATTATATTTATTAATTATTAAAAAAAAAACTAGAAAAACTTTTTAAAGGAGGAATAATGTTGAAGTAAGAAAACAGCAGAAAAGCCATGAAAGACCTTGTCTATGAGAAGTTGTTAAGCATTATAACAATGAATTGGAAACGATCAACAAATGATCCATTTGGGACTGGATAACTTTCTATTCTATAACGGTTATACGACATTCCGAAACAGCGCTTCCAATCTTTCAAAAATAGTCGTTTCTTTTCAATTTGAAAGAGACATTTTTGATTCGGGGAAATTGTTGCTGGGGTCTAATTTGGCAGATATGATGACGGCAATTCTTTCAATCTACCATTTATATCACAAGCTTAATGAGTCGAATCGTTTTCTGGATGAAAGAATATTTTTATACTCTCGCAACAAAGTTGATAAAAAAGAATGTTATAGTTTTGTTTCCATAACGGTTGGTTGTAAGTCCTAAAACTAAACGAGTTAGATATGGGATTATATATATCAAAATAATCAGGGTGACGAGTAAAGTTCAAATCCGGATGTCTGTCTGTCCGTCCGTGCAAACTGTAACTTGAGCAAAAATTGAGAAACTTTTACACGTAATTCGTGGCCCCATAAGAAGGTTTAGTTCGAAAATGGGCGAAATCGGACCACTGCCACGCCCACAAAATGGCGATAACCGAAAACATATAAAGAGATATAACTAAGCCATAAATAAAGCTATGGAAGTAAAATTTGGTCTAAAGGGTCGCACTATGAACTGGCATATGTGGATATTATTTATTGGGGGAAGTGGGCATAGTCCAAGCTCACCTCCCATATAAAGGTTATGTTGAAAATTACTAAAAATGTTTTAATTCATTTAATTCATTAAGGAAAAACACTAGAAATCTTAAATTTCATTTTAAAAGGGTGTAGTTATGCCCACTTATGGGTAAAAAACCATATCTCCGAAACTATTCGACCAATTTCAATGAAATTTGGTTTATAATATCTTCTTGGCTTGCCAATGATATGTTATCAAAATAGTCCAAATCGGTTTTATAAGTATTCAAGGTCCCACACATATATCGAATATTCGGATATCTTGTGAAGAAATTTATATAAATTAAAGTTAGATAAGGGCAATAAAAATATTAAAATTTAACTCAAGCCATTATATTTTAGTAATAGTTAGTTAAAATAGGCCTCGATGATTGGATCCCATTTTAAAAATCATGTTTTCTGTGATGTCCCTATGATTCTTCGATCAATTCTATGGGTATCGTTAGTCCTCTTTTTTCGGAACACTAGGTAGAATAAAACCTAAAATTTTATTGTTCGGTAAAATTAATATGAAATTCAATCTCCATCACTTGATACATTTTTATTCGATTTCATCTAATTCTGATTTAGATCTTTTTACCATGCAAAAGAGAATTATTATTTAACTATATTTATTTTTAATCGAATAGTAATCGAGTTGAAAGTGGAATGCAACTCTGTAGGTTGTTGTGTGTTTATTGATAAAATAATAATCAGCTGATGAAACCAACTTCTTATGAACAGTAAAAAAATGGTAATCATTAATTGCGTTGCCGGTAGTGCGAAAGAGAAAAACTGGTTTCTCAATTATAATCATAATGTACTAAATTTATTTGGCTGTGCGAAAAGGCTCCAAGGTTCATGTTAATCGATTATTATGCAAATGGTCTAATAAGTAGAGAAAAAGTATTCAGATAATAATATTTTGTTTGCTAAAAAATAAAATTTTAATCATGGACTTATCAAACAACCCTCGTATTGTTATAGATAGTTGAGTAAAAACTGCTTCAGTTGCTCTTCATTTTTACCTTACTTTTTCACTATTCGTGCCATTAAAGCAGCAATAATGAACAGACAAGAGGCCACATTTCACAAAAAGGAACATACAAAAACCGAAAAAACAAGGTGAACGCCAGTGAAATGACAGCTGTGGTGGTAGGTCACCCATATTTCAGTGGGTAAGTGTGTGTGTAAGCAACACCTCAGCAGGTGGATATGTGCTAGAAAACAATTCGTGCCACTGACAGTCAAGTGAAAGTGATGACGCTGCCAGTTCAACACACATACACCACATACAGACAAACATAGTAGCATGCGCTTAAGCGCTTTGAAAACTACTCTAATTCACAACAGCTTAACTGAAAGTGTATGCATGTACTCCTGTACATAACGGTGATTTTTAAGTGTCATGCACACGAAATTACTATGTGGGCGTGCAGATTAAGTGGAACGTTCCACTTAGTCGTTGTTGTTGCTAAGTCACCGAACGTCATGCATACAACTACTCATCAACCTATTTAGGAATGGTCTACACGCATTTAAAACACTGGACTTGTCTTCAAAGTCTTCCATTGTGGCAACACTGGTTTCACTTCCGCTTTGTGCAATCACTTAGGCCTATCGTGTCTTCGTTTATGTTCTATATTGTTTTCGGATAAATGACAACAACACAACAAAACTGACAGGCAATGGGATAATGCGTTATAATTTATGTACGACATCAAAGTGCATGCGTCGTTGCGTCGCACACAGGCAAAATTTAGGTTAGGTCAACACACGAAGGGATAATCGCGTGTTTTATTGGTTTTGTACTATGCACGGATATCACATTGTTTCAGGGCCTATGTATGTACAGCGCTTCCTCATTTGGTATGGGTGCACAAACACACCGACATCATATATAATAAATACTAAAAGCAGTTCATCATCGCTTTAGTGCATGCTTTGCACGCTATTATACTCAGAGCAATGTATAGCCTTGGTTGGTTTGTAAACAATAATCGGTTGAATCGACTGTGATTCCGCTAAGTTCTGCGCTACTCAGTTAGAAAGCAAGCAAGGAAGTAATCGAAATGGATGATGGATTGTATGTCATAAATAGTAAAATAGTAGTAAAATTGTGTTAAATAGGCATATAATCTAGGGAGGTAGTTGAAAATCGAGCGCTTCTGATAAAATTGTTTGTCAGTTCGACGGCGTCTTAAAACAACTTAATACTCCCCCAAGATCATACACCATAAATAGAAAAATGTTTATCAATTAGAATTATCTGTTAATGTTGACTATAGCTTTATATTGAATCTCGAGAATAGGGATGCATGTTCTGCTGGTGTTCTTAGCTTTCTTAATATTACATCCGATTAACCTCCAACTGGTTTACTTGATATACGAATTTGGAGTAGATCCGAAGTTCCGAAGGTATTGGACCTTGCAACTCAGTCTTCTTTTCTGAGCATTACATATGTATGCTCTGTTAGACTTTGAAATATCATGCTTTATAAAATCAGCAGAAGAAAATAGAGAAGACTACTTTCTTTGTACCGATGATTCAAATGCGAGCATTGCGAAAACGAAGAGCTTTCAGAGTTTACCTTCTTCGTAGGTTAGGTTAGGTTATACTGGTAGGCCAATACGCCCCACATAGACCATTTAGGTCCTTTGCGGTACCAGATGGAGGGCCGTCACCTTGTCCACGAGAAGTAGTCATCCTTTAGGATGCCTGCGCTTGACGCGAAATTTAAAAGTTTTTGTGGCTTCACTTTCGATACCTCTTCCAGATTCTCATATTGTGAGGCCCCCAAGTAGCGAAGTCGCTGCCTTGACAATGCAGGGCAGGTGCACAGGAGATGCTTCATTGTTTCTATTGCACCTTGCTCTTGACATTTCCTGCAGTCTACCTTCTTCGTAATTCCGCTATCTTTTTGCGGTTTACTACTGGTCTGTTGGGTCTCCCGTAAATATTTGTACGGTCGCACGGTTCTTTTGGCTTGGCAAACAGTACGAAGACGAGAACCTTGTCCTCAGTAAAGGTCATCTTTTCCGCGTTATATAGATTTTAACCAGTTATTGTTCAATGGGTGTATACGGGGAGGATTAATGTTTTACTTCATACATTTGTTGAAGTTATTGAAATAAAACAAAGTATAAACTGCCCAGCACTTCCTTCTAGTCTCGCTGGCTGCAAGACCTAGGTTGAAACACCTAGAATCTAATATTTTTAGCCATTCAAAAGAGTTGTGATCGAAGCGAATTTTTAAATAAGATTTATAATGTTGTTAAGTAAAGATTAGAAGTCATCGTCAAATGTTTAGATATCTCAAGAGATTTTGTCTGTCCGAGTGAAATCGGAGATCAGCTTAAACCTAATATATACTCCCTCATCATACTTATGTCACAATTCTCTGGGTAGATCGTCTAACTTTACTATTCTCATTTCCAAAAAAAAAAAATATTTCTTATTTTACTAGCTGTAGATGATATTTCAAAAATATTAACAAAATATACATATGTATATGTATAATACTTATATTTCAATTATATACATGTATACATATCTATATCCATATTTATAGTTTGCTAAACTGCTTATTTGGTTCCCCATGCCTTTCTACGTCAGAGTAAAAAGAGAAAAAGTTTGCATCCCCACCAATTAAGAAGTGGATCAATCAACCCTTAGAGGATTTAGCATAACTGTTAACTAATCTAAGCAAACACGCTTGCATAAATGGTTATCACAAAGTTTGTTTTATTTTATTACTCAATATTTTTTCCCAATAAACTTATCTTTGTATAGGCGAGTATATAAAATATAGAAAATTAGCTAGAGCGTAATCCTCCCCTATATTAGACGACCGTTTAATAGTTAATACATACATTTGCACTATATACACATGTGTATACAATGATGTCTTCATTCTCACAGCATTGACGCAGTTTGTTAGTTGGGTTTGCTTCTATGTCATTTCCTTAGTTTTCTACGTCATTACTATTGCGATATTTTCACTTTCATCATTTCCTTACGCTGCTGCTGGATATGCCTTATTTCCCATACTTCATATGCCATTCCTTACGCATTTCAAATGATTATCGGTTATACCCTCTTAATGGCAACTAAACTTTTCCGGTTGTGGAGCGTTGAGAATGCAAACATATGTAGGTGTGTAGTTGTGTAGTGGGAGGCAACAGCACCGGAAATGCTGCAAAGCAGTCGGGCAACATTGAAATGTAGCCAAGCGTGTGGAATTAAATTGGTGCTGAGAGAATATAAATGACGCAGGGGTTTTTGTAATAAATTGTCTATTAAAATGCATACGTTCACAAACTATTTACGACACAGAGTTGAGATATTCGCACAAGAGTTGTGAATACACGATACACGTGCGTAAAAGGATGTATGTACAGTAGTGGCCCGATGAGTGTTACAAGTATAATATTGAATGAAAACAAGGAATAAGTAGAAAACTGCATGGTAAACTCTTTGAGAGATAATTTTATTAAAAAGATCTTTTTAAATAATGCAGTTGTGGTACAAAATCTTAAAAATGTTATTTGGGTGACATGGCGTATGAGCAACAATTATTCAATTCACATGGGTTTTTCCGCGTACAAAATGGCCTATTTTCAATATTTTTTTTCTATGTAAAAAAATATTTATTTAATTCAAAATTTTTTCTGTCTTATAGATACATATTTAAAGAATAATTTCAGAAATTTTCAAAAAAAAAAATTAAAACTCCTCCATTGTGACGTCATTTCCGGTGACCCCTCGGGAAAAGGTGCATCCGCGTTGTCAGCATAACTCCTGAAAGGGTCATCAAAAATGAAAAAAAAAAAACAAAAATAAGTGTTTTAGGTTAGACCATAAACTCCTGATTGAACGAAGGAAAGATAAAAAAAGTAAAAATTGGAATTTTGGCCTTCTAAAGGCTGTATCTCCGAAACTATTATTTAGATCGATTTGAAAATGAAGGATAATATTCTTGAGATGTTGTAGATTTAATAAGCCAAAAAACAATAAATCGAATTTTTGAAACCACCAAACCCATGTAACTACTTAAAACAAATAAGGAAGAGTTAAGTTCGGGTGTAACCGAATATTTTATACCCTCGCAATTTACTTATTTATTGTTATTAAGATTCATATTCGGTATAAAGTCCACAAGAATAACAAAAATGTATATGGTGGATGGCGTAATTCATGGATCGCTTCATTATATCGAAAATTGTTGTTTCAAAGCCCATATATTAGGTATATGGAAGCTAAAAGAAGTTATGACCCGATTTAAGATTTTTTGGCGCAGATACACATAATTAGATGAAACATATTTCCTCTGAATTTCTTTAAAAAATCTGAGAGTTTTGCCAATATTTTCGGTAAGAAATTATTCATTGGCACTGAGGTCTTGATGTTTGGTATCTAAGAGCCTTGAACATTTATAGGCCGATTTCGACAAAATTTAAGTGCATCACTCACTCACCTTAAAGGCTTTGTATCGCTATCTTCATTGGTTCTTGATGTATACATATATTGAAAATTGAACGAATTAGATTGAATTCAATACCGAGTTATATGAAAAGTAAGCGTGGTTGTTAACCGATTTCACCCATTTTCTATCGATAACATTAAGGTGTCAAGAAAATATCATGTACCAAATTTGATTGAAATCGGTCGAGTAGTTCTTGAGTTATGGTTTTTGATCCAAAAGTGGTCGACTCCATGCCCATACCCATTTTACATTTTTTATACAAATCTGGAAGATCACTTTATCAGTATAACGTCCTCGAGAACAACTATGTTGAACACCACCGTATTTTGACGATAATTCTTGTTTTCTTTGAAAAAGGGTTGAATAATATTTCTATTTTGTAAGATTGTTTCTTTATAATATTAAATCAGTTGAAGACTCATACAGAGACCTTTCCATACCAGAAATATATACAGAAGCTTTACAATATTTACAAATTGGTGAACGCTTTAAGGAAAGAGCTTGTGTACATATAACATTCTCAGTGGTAATCAACTTTATTTTTGAATTGAATAATTTTTTATATTTAAGAAACTTTTGGGTCATTCACATTGATTACCGTGTAGGTAACTATTAAAATGTGAGTTGAAATAGCTCCTTCTAGGAAAAGTTAATTAGAATATTTGTAGTTACATTAATAGTTGAGATATACGAAAACTGGATTTAGTAATAAGCCAAAACTCGAGCCTAATTAGTACAACCAACAAATGCTTGGCTTTTGTTAGTAATTATTTTCCAACTTTTGGGTGCTGTCAGACGTTATTCATAAAAGATACAACTACAAATTAGAATACGTAGCCCAAGAAGTTTCGCCTTTATTAGTTAAACAAACAATTCAAACTTAATGCTTTATTCACGCAAGTACTACTATTGAATGCACAAGGCGATTCACGTAAATATGTAAGCGGAAATATTAGCAACTACAATACAATTACAGCGAGTATATTTCCTTTGTATAATTTTGTAGAAATACAAGCAGGATATGCAAACATTCGCTCCAATAAACACCTACATTCAAATATTCGCACAATTGTAAAGGGTGATTTTTTAAGAGCTTGATAACTTTTTAAAAAAAAAAAACGCATAAAATTTGCAAAATCTCATCGGTTCTTTATTTGAAACGTTAGATTGGTTCATGACATTTACTTTTTGAAGATAATTTCATTTAAATGTTGACCGCGGCTGCGTCTTAGGTGGTCCATTCGGAAAGTCCAATTTTGGGCAACTTTTTCGAGCATTTCGGCCGGAATAGCCCGAATTTCTTCGGAAATGTTGTCTTCCAAAGCTGGAATAGTTGCTGGCTTATTTCTGTAGACTTTAGACTTGACGTAGCCCCACAAAAAATAGTCTAAAGGCGTTAAATCGCATGATCTTGGTGGCCAACTTACGGGTCCATTTCTTGAGATGAATTGTTCTCCGAAGTTTTCCCTCAAAATGGCCATAGAATCGCGAGCTGTGTGGCATGTAGCGCCATCTTGTTGAAACCACATGTCAACCAAGTTCAGTTCTTCCATTTTTGGCAACAAAAAGTTTGTTAGCATCGAACGATAGCGATCGCCATTCACCGTAACGTTGCGTCCAACAGCATCTTTGAAAAAATACGGTCCAATGATTCCACCAGCGTACAAACCACACCAAACAGTGCATTTTTCGGGATGCATGGGCAGTTCTTGAACGGCTTCTGGTTGCTCTTCACCCCAAATGCGGCAATTTTGCTTATTTACGTAGCCATTCAACCAGAAATGAGCCTCATCGCTGAACAAAATTTGTCGATAAACACATTTCGAACCGAACACTGATTTTGGTAATAAAATTCAATGATTTGCAAGCGTTGCTCGTTAGTAAGTCTATTCATGATGAAATGTCAAAGCATACTGAGCATCTTTCTCTTTGACACCATGTCTGAAATCCCACGTGATCTGTCAAATACTAATGCATGAAAATCCTAACCTCAAAAAAATCACCCGTTAGTTGCCGACAACAACAAAAACAACAATTTAAGGGCAAAAGGCGTGTGCGCCCACTACGGCAATACAAACAGTCAGTTGAAATACGGCACGTAGCACGCAAGTACAAATGTGTGAGTGTACATATATATGATATATCTTTACTGTAGACGCACCCACATCAACACGTGCCGTCACTCAAAAGTGTGGGTGTTCACGGGGCGGGTCGGTGCTCGCAGCAGTGCTTGAGTGTCCTTGTCATGGTTTGTTGCCCATGGTGGCCATTTTCACTTTCCTATTCAAAGTGCTTTTTTTCTCTCAATTTTGCTTTCCTTTTGATAAATAGGACTATCAACATATGGCATATGAATATCAAATTGAATGTGTAAAAAAAGAAATCTAATCAGGAGTGTGCAGAAGGCAGAGTGCGACTGCGAAGTAAGAAATCAAAATAGACTTTATTCAAATGGACCAGCATGAGCTGGAGAGAAAGTAGAATAGCAAAATTAAAAAAAAATCGAAACCAATTTTGAGTACAGTCTTGGACTCTTGATTGTACTGAATTTTTTTGTCTTTATATAATCAGAAATTAATTGATTTTGTTTAGATTTTAGCCTTTTGTGGATGACGGAACATATACACCATTATGAAGTAGAATTGGTTATTATTAAATGGTATCCCTTGATAAATAGTTGAAGAGTTTTCTGAAATTATTTGTCTATAGGTGAACTATTCTTACATATTGGTCTTGGTTTGGAAGCCATTAATACTTTTTAATACTTTGATATTGAGTACTAGATTAGATTACATATTGAGGATTGCACAGCGATCTAAGGTCTATTGTGCGCTCTCCAGTTATCACAGTAAACCATCTAACCCCGTCACGTTAAGAAACCTTAACAGTGTACCAGGGCTGATGGATGCCATACTACCTCTTTGGGGATACAAAGCCCTAATTGTCTGACCCCTTTTCTTCATGATCGCCTGGCAGTCAAGGAGTAAGTTGTCAAATGTCTCCGCTACCAAATCGCAGAATCGGTAAAGATCCGACGAGTAGATTTCCAGTTTGTGCAGAGGACACCTTTGTCTGCAGTGGACATTATAGAGTGCCACTAGTTGTCTCAGCTTGTTCCTGGGGAGCGCAATTAATTGTTTGAATCTTTTCATATTGTATTCTCCGAAAAACAGTTTGGAGTGGCGAAGCTCCTGCATATCCAGTCAGCAGCGATTCCTACTTGTCAATTCCTCTTCTTGTAAACAGCTCTTGAGTACTAGATGAAATTCTTTCCAATAACTTTCTGTCTGAAATATAGCACTCTAAATGTAGTTTTTTGTTATTTAACATGATTTCAGATCAATTATGAGATCGTTACTATCGTAAACAATTGCACTATTATTATTTAACGTAGAACCAGTCTTTCCAACAAGTGGTTCCTTGTTAATTCAAAATTCAAAATGCCCTTTTTCATTTGGGAATATTTCTCTCTGAAAGAATTACTAGATGATGATGATAGCTGTGGTGGAGGAAATAAATTTCTGTGTTAGAAATATCAAGTGGTAAAGTCCTATGTCACTTAGAGTCTCAACGAAACGAACGTGATGTGGAGGACTCAGAGAAGGAAAAGGAACATTTAGGCAGGAAGAATATATTTTAAGGCATTTAATTTGCATAAATAACCTAAAACGTCATCAAATGAATATGTCAAAACAGCAACAAAAGCAACGACTTCAAATATACTAATTTATATATTTGTTTAAGTACATAGAATAGTTGATACACAACCAGTTAACAACCAACAAAACGAACAATAAGACCAAAGTAAACAAAAACAAAAAAATAAAAGCCCAACCTCACAACAATAGCATTAACTACAACAATATATATCCTACACTGCATTTCGCATGTATTTGTGTGTCACGATAAGATCCATAATTTTTATGTCAAATGAAATGAAAAGTTAGTGGTGTCAACGATGACGACGAGGGCTAAATCGAAAACGGTTGCCGTGTATGTCGTGACATTTTGGTGGCGTTTTGCGGTTTTGTTGTGGACTAAGTGACGGCGTGATGGGATGATTCAAATCACAAATCGCTGCTAAAATGCTTAAAAGATTATCCTTGCGTTAAGTAGACGAAAATGTGCGGGATTTAAATATCTATAATATATATTTAATGTTTCAAGTTTAGTGTAATGACTCAAAATAGTTTACATATATTATGTCAAAACGGATAACGGGTGTAAAAAGACTGAGCTCTAAAGTACCATAATATACCAAATCAGAAAGCATATGATAAAATGATAAAAGGCGATTCGATAAGCTATTAGCTTTAAATATATCACTTAGTTTGGAGCTGAAATATTTCATGACTCTTGGTCCACACGACTGACGCCTAATATAAGTAAAATAGCTTTTGTTAGACGGATAAGAGTAGTTCGGAAAATATTCGCTAAAAATAAGACGATGGTTCTCTTTATTTCCAGAAATAGGAAAAGATCATTCGAACCATGTCTCGTGAATTTAGAGACTGGGATTCACGAACAAGAAACAAAGTATGACTTTTTAACAAACGAAAGTCGCCGAGCTCATAAATACTTGTCAAACCTAATGAATACGCTTTTCTCCCTCCGAAAGAACACTCAGAAGCTGCTTATAGTTTCCCACTTTAAAAACTTATTTTTAGAAGACCAGGAGAACTCATAAACTTACTCATTTACGATTACTTATCTATTTTTAGCAATTCATTTTCTTCTTTCTAGAATTAAAATTGGATTTTAGTTTGAAAAAGCAGTTTGTATTTAATATTTGTAGGTTGCCAAAAGATAAGCAATTATTCCGAAAAATTGCCAAAAAATTATAAATAGGTCACTGGGTCAATGGGTTTACCACAGCAAACCCTGGAGCATGATGGAGCTAGTTCAGTGGTTTGAGGTTGTTTCATCTAGTGGCATCTTGAAAGGAAGAATATATCGATCTTAATATAAAAAAGGCGTATCTACACTTTTCGTTACTTTTCAGGAGAAGGAAAAAACTGAATAAAACCTTAAAAACTTAAGATGCAAAAAACATTTCTATTGCAATTTTTATTCAAAACAGGTAACAAATTCAATTGTGGTATAATTTTGTTATTATTTTTAATTTCTTTGAAGTTATTTGAGATAGGGCTTTATGTTATTATTGTAACTTCGAATGAGTTAGGGCTTTTTTTTATATGACTATAAATCCGTTATTTACGATCATAGCCCACTAATTTTTCAAGGGGAGGAGTATTTGACAGTGGTCTACCAGAATACATTAAAAACGCAATTTCGAAAAAAATGTAGATACGCCTTTTCTATATTAAGCCAACAAATAGCCAAAAGCGTTTCAGATTGTTAGCCGATAAACATTTTAAAGTTCCAAACTGGCCTGCACAAAGCCCGGATCTGCATTCCATTGAAAATTTGTAGGCTCTTTTTAAAAAAATGTTGTTTGCTTGTGAAAGAGCCCATAAAAATGTGGAAAAACTTTGGCTTAGAGTTCAGACTGACGGCTGTGAAAAAATATTAATTTTGCTTAATAAATATAAATTTTTCACACGTGCAAAATTGGATGAATGTAGTTATGTACAATATTATACCAATAGAATTGTTCCACTTATTTTTTTTATTACTATCGTTTTGGTTTTAGATTAGTAGAATAAATAATGCATTAACTAAAAAATGTTTGGTTCAAATTGCTTCATTTGAACGGATTTTATGAACAGTTAAGTGTACAAGTGACAAACATTCATCCATTATTGCTCGCCACCGTATATACATATATATATGTTTGTAATATACGTAGAATTTTCCAAAAAATGTATATATATCTGTATATCTCTGTTTACATATTTAGGAAAACCAATTATTGCTCCAACATATCCTTCACTGGCTCCAAAACGACTACATGTTCAATTTCCTAAAGCAGACCTAAAATAATTTCAACTATCAGAGGGGTAGAGTGAAAGTTAATTACAGGCTTCGGCTACTTCATGTTATGAAAACTTAATAAATATGTAAGGAGAACAATTTTTTTCGTCCTTGCAACATGCAAACTTGCACCATAATTTCAATATCAATATCACCAACAAATACAGGTGCAAACTCAAAAGCCGAAGCTTTCAATTTTTGCTCTTACCCAACTATTGGAAATATACATATTCGATGGCAGTCAGACGGTCGAACAAACGAAACACAGAGGTGCATTTCACAGCAGAGCGGGAGCAGGAAAACACAGACAAAATAATGAACTATTTGGCGCATGGAGGAGCTTCGCCCGCTGGCAGTTAGTTATTATTGCTGAATTTGATTTTTTTAAGACGAGAGGAGAAAATGTATCATGTTCAATTTAGTCTTAAATATTCTTGAATGTAAGTCCCCTGGGAGACACAGACAAATATTTGTAGAGGGTGATGGTTTTAGATAGTATTATTGTCTCTACTCAACAAAAAAATATTTGTTGAAAATTGTATACGATTTTTTATATTTTCTTAAACGCTATGGACCCATATACGAATTTAAGTCTTTCAAATCACGACAGTATACAATGTTCGGTTACACTCGGACTTAATATTTTTAATGAATTTTAAGGCATTAGCAGTGTTAAAATATAATAATAGTGTTGGTATTGAGTACTGAGGAATATATAATAGTAGAGGGCTTTGTTTAATATAAAGATATTTTCTTTGTTGCCTAAGAAACCCATACAAACGAAACATCTCCCAATTGAAATTTAATACTAGAAAGTAGAAAGAAAGCCAAATTATTTGCCAAAAAAATAAAATATTTTTAGTTGTCACATTCTCAAATAGTTTTACCCAGCGATGATATTCACATTTATTACCAAGTGCAATGTTTAGTGGGAGACTATAAATATTGGCGCGAAATGGCATGCCATAAAGGCCAACAAACAGGCAACGGAAGCATGCAAAATAATAGCAAATATTGAAATGAATATGAAAGCGCCTTTATAAAAACACATATTTACAAACCTATTACTACTGTGTTCGTGTCCATACAACATTTTACTGTAAGTTTTCCGAAAGTCATTTTCAATTTACATTGACGAACTCGTGACGGTCGACTTGGCACTTTTAACGTTCGAGCATCAAGGTACCACCTGCCTACAATACATGCCGTAGAAGGTGGACGAAATGAAGAATGTGTATGAATATGCTGTACACCCTTAAATAATGTCGTTTGATTGCAGCTATGAGAGACCAAGATGGAGGTTATGCTACCCAGACACCGTTGGAGTGGTGGCCTAACATATAAAAATATACGTTAAATATCACATGCAAGGAGCAGCAGTCGTATTTTTATGCTGCGGCAGGGGCAACTCAGAATTGTTTGTGATGGCCAAAGGTGGTTTATATACCATTATACTAGACATACAAACTTAAGGTTTTCAGTGTAACGACTGCAAGTATTTGTGGTAATGTTGTGGCAGGGGCACACTCGTGCGCGGATGGCGATAGCAAATGTCGCATGAGAGTCGCCAACGTAACCCTTAAACAAGCAAATACTGGGCATAAATGTGTGTATGGGAAGGAAGTAGTAAAGACCCTATAGGAACGAGATTACTTGAGATATATTATATTTATATCAGCTTTTAAAAACGAACTGAGTTTCAAAACAAGTAAGGAAGGGCTAAGTTCGGGTGTAAGTTCTCGCAATGTATTTATGTAATTTTATTATGAGAACACACAATAATTGTATACATATATATGAGGGGTGAGGGCCTGAACCGGCTTCACTTATTTCCATCACTAAACTACATTATATCCAGGACTATACATTCACTTAATTTAATAAGGTATAAATTCCACCGGAAAGTTTAAAATACATATATGAGGTATAAGGGAGCTAGGGCAAGTTGTGACCAGACTTAACACTTTTTTGGCACAGAGACACACTAATAAAATAAAAAATGCCCCCAGAAATATTTGAAAATATCTCGATCAATCGGTATTTTTGGTCAAAAAAAGTATCTTTTGGCACTTAGGTCTTCATGTCTGATATCTTGGCTTTGAAAATGTATAATCCGTTCGACTGTATGTGAAGTAGGCCTGTTTGTTAAGGGATTTCGCCAATTTTCCATTTGTGTCAAGAAAAATGATGTGCCAAATTTCATCAAAATTGGTCGAGTAGTTCCTGCGATACGGTTTTAGAACCAAAAATTTGATTGATGGCAGTTGGTATAGCCTGTAGTTAGTTGCTAAGGGTACTAACCAATTCTGAAACATAGCAAATTTCCTACAGGGTAGCAATCACAGAAGGAAATACTTTATAAAGCATTTAATGTACTGCCCCGGTCTAGTACTTGCCAACCGACCAACACGCAAACACTCAAGCTCGATGCTCTCACTTGTCGCATACGCCCCCGGCAATGTTATTATCACCATACAAGCTATTCGCGTCTGTCTGTCGGCGCTGTGCAATAAAAAATATTAGCATAAAGGCGAGCATTTTAAAGCCACTAAAAATATATATAATACAGATGTATGTATGTATGTGTGCGTACTTGATGTGGATAGCGCAGAAGAAATGCTTTTACGCGCTCTCTAAGGGCAGCAGACATGTTGTGTTTTAAAAGCACTTTCACAAACTTTTTTGCACAAATTTCATTTGCAAATACATACGTATGTTTGTATGTATGCAGGGTTTTTTGCTGTGTTTTATGTGCTTCATAATTAAAATTGTATGCTCTTTAATTTTATTTTGCACTTCAAAATTATTTGATTTATTTTCACATACTTAGGGCCAACGAGAACCCTGACACGCATTTCGGCCCAGAGAGTATTCAAGCTATGCGCATATATCTCTGTGCTTATAATTTTCACACATAAATACATATTTATAGAAAACTTTTTGTTCGCTGTTCTCAAAATTATTTATATACAAAATTCTGGTGGCTCTAGCGGCAAACACACAAATACATATATACATTATGTATGTGTTTTGTTTTCATTTTTGCGTAGGGCGATGGCCAACGTACATTGTGCTGGTCATTGCCAAAACATTTAATTCGTTCAGAGCTGTCAGCGGCAGGCTGAGAAATATATATATACGTATGTATATGTGTATTTTGTGTTGGAGTTGTTTTTGTACATTTTCCCCAAACACTTACCAAGTGTACCTTAATTAAAGAAGAAATTCCGTTGCATATTAAATTTTACATAAATTCGCTCGCTAATGAAGCCATTGTGAAATTTCAAGGTGACAATTGTTATTAAATTATTTTATTGGCTGGCAAACGCAGCCCAGGGAATTGCTACGTGACTATCATGCTGTGAATGGCTGGCATAAAGTACGCAAATGCGTTTACTTTCTACAGAGAAAACAAAAGAAGAGTGAAATCTTAGACCTTTAAATATAAAATATCTGTATATATGTATTATGTATAGTATGGCATAAATGTCGCCTATAAACATTTTGAAGTATTCGCCATCAATATATTGATCTTTTACCGCTAAAAGTTAAAAATAAGTTCTTAAAACAGATTAAATTCTTTGCTAACATTTGTATTTTCTTGTTATTTTAGCTTAGTGAAAGTGGAAAACAAAAAAAAAAACTTTTTTACTGAAAAGTTGTAGTATTTTGAATTATTTCACCGCCATAGCTATGTGGTCATTATAAACTTATACAATTCTGACATATGAAGGAGACATAAAGAAAGCCGACATAATTCCAAACATTCTGAGACTTCCGTTAAAAATATAAAAAAGGCGAAATTATCTAAATCGACTAGTTTCGTGAGAGAGACTACGCATTTTTTAACATTATTCAACAGTGTCACTTCGACAATGAGATTATTTATTGGAATTTTCGGTATCTTTTTCTTTCAGCTAAAATACGGTAAAATACTCTTAACTACAGTGGAACTTCTCTAACTTGAATTACCATAATCCAAAACAAAAACTTCTATTTAGAGAGACTTCGAGTTATAGAAATTTTCATTAAAACATAAATTTTTCAAAACGCTGTAAAATATAGATTTACTCACAGATTATTTACTTCGTATAACTTTTTCTTTAAGGGGTTATATACAGTTAGACGGCCGAAAAAAAGTGAATTTTCCAGAATTTTTTTCTGAGAGAACTTTTTAATTTATTGATCCAAAAATTTATACACATATTACGGTATCTTTAAACTGTATTTTAAGACTTAGTACTAGTAAAAATATTTATTTGAAAAAGAGCTACAGCTGATCTCCAGGAGCTCCTCTCAAAAAAGATGTTTTGCGGTGACCACTATATCTCGGAACTGGATCATCCGAAATTAAAAAACCAAACAGATTTCGTTAAAATAATATTAAATCTAGTAATTAATCGAAGGAATAAGCAAAATAAAATATTTTGACAAAATGGCGGTTTCTCAAAAAAAAAAATCGATTTTTCACCGAAATTTCGGCCTTAAATTGTTTATAAAAAAAAAAATATTTTTCGGAGAGAAAAAATCTTCGATTAATTACTAAAAAATATATTTAAGAAGGTCGTGTTAAAATTTGAGACTAATCGGTCTAGCCGTTTTCGAGTAATGTTGGTCACAGACTTTGAAAACACCATTTTGAGAAAAACGCGTTTAAAGTTTGGACCTTGTACTTCCAAGCACTCTGAAACGCCTTTTCAAATTTTTTCATTTGCTTGTAACTTCGAAAATATTCACCGGAACGATATGAAATTTTCTGTGTGTATTCTTAAATATATGTACATTAAGAAAATGAAATAAAAAAAAATCGATTTTTTGAAAATTCTAACTGTATATAACCCCTTAAATACGTTAAAACATGTATTCTCTAATTTTGTTTCTTGTACATAGCTACTGTGTGGCTCTCGACGTCTGAATCTCATGCCTTTGTTACACGATTTATGAAATCTATAAGTGTAATATCACATTTTTTTAGCCTCCATACGAATACAGGGACTTCTATAAATTGTTCCTTGAAAGTACAATTTTAAATTTTGTTTTATACCTGGTCGAAAAGTTCGATTTATGGAAGGAAATTTTTATCAAATTTGACTTCAATTGCCCATTCAAGAGTTCGAGTTATGGAGAACTTCGAGTTATATAAGTTTGAGTTATGGAAGTTCCACTGTATATAAATATTGTTTTATGTTAATAAATTGGTGTTCCTATGAATGTAGGGTTTTGAACAAAGCTAATAGTGACATTGTTTTTATTTGTCAACTGTTTTATAAATCCATGATTTGTCATTACCAACCTAATCGGTGAAGTTATGGAAACTGTTATAGGTAGCAAATATAGATATACGAAAAAGGTATTGTTATTCTATGAAGGGTTTCAGCTTAATGAATTTTAAACGATTAGTATATGAAGATTTAACCTAGAATCGAAATGAAATGCCCTAAGCCAAAAAACAAAAATTGTTTCTGAACGGACTCAAACTTATCCGACTTGGAAATTAGGATTCCATACAACGGGGCCATACGCCAATATAGGCCTCATCAAATTTATAAAAATAATTTATGAGTCGATTGGGGTTTTGAAAAATAATAAACACATTTTAGATTTGTTTCCAGGTTCTACCGTCTTGATTTAATCTCTAATAATAACCGATCAGCAAATAGAGATAGAAACACAGTTAGTTGGCACATACTTGGGTTGAACAGATACTGTGTAGTGAATAGACCGGCATCGCACCTTTAAATTAATGCCGCCATACATATTTCGGGTACTTGAGTAAAATGTATACACAGGTATATTAAGGAGTTACATGGGCTTGGTCGGTCGGGTAAAAGAAGACCTATTTTCAATATTTTTTTCTATGTAAATATTATTTATTTAATTCAAATTTCTTTCTGTCTTATAGATACATATTTAAAGAATAATTTCTGAAATTTTCAAAAAAAATTAAAACTCCTCCATTGTGATGTCATTTCCGGTGAGCCATTGGAAAAAAGGTGCGTCCGTGTTGTCAGCATAGCTCCTGACAGGATCATACAAAATGAAAAAGTAAGTTTCCGAGAACATTTGACAACCGAATTTGAAAACACGGTTCCGAGAAAAACGCATTTAAAGTTTTGAGTAACAATAATACCTGACTTGGAGCACACATCTTCTGACTGTATCTGCGAAACTATTATTCGGATCGAATTAAAAAAAAAAAATTTAGAACCCATGAAACCCATGTAACCCCTTAAGTGATACTTAATAGAATTCAAGATTCAATATAGATTTTAAGTTCTGTTATGTCATTAACAAAAATGAAATATGAAATTTTAAAACATTCAACATTTTGAACAAAGTACATATGTATGTCTTTTTACAATACTCATAGTAGAATACTTTTCTAGCTGTATTGAATTTTTGATTGTATTATTTATCTCCAAATTTTTAATACACCAGAGAATATAACTTTCATTTCAAAATTTTATGAATTTTTTTAACTCTATGCATTTATTGCTTTTAATTTTTTGATTTTACTTTGAAATTTTTCCTTTTAACAACGCTTCACAAACACATTTCAATATATTTTATTAACACGCAATAAAAATTTAATACACTTCATATTATATGAGCTTTCGACAACTTCGACAAAATCACTAATTGACACAATTTGTACGCTAATGCGTGTAATAAATACACAAACACTTCGAATTTCCTGCTTGCATATTTACAAATTTATCACCGCATTGAAGTAAATCGATTTCAAAATTTTTATTGGCCGCACTTGCAACACGCACTTTGCGCCCACTTGGAAACGCATTTGTTATTTGGCACTTACATGGGCGCACACACGCGCACGCACTTGCTGAATTGTTGTTGTGCCGATTGTTGTTGTTGGTGTTGGCAACGACTTTTGCCTGCACCAAGTATCCGCCCAATGCACAAACTAATTAGGCTATGGCAGCAGTCACAGTGCGTAGGTAGCTTTTCATTCACACACACACTCACTGTTGTTGTTGTTTTTTTGTTTTTGTACACACACACAGAGCACGAATTTCCTTCCGTTACTGTCCTCGTCGTCCCAATTTCCACAACGGACTATCGCTTTCGATTTTACTGCTCTTCAACCAAGCTCTGCTTTGCTTTGCTTGCTTTCATTGCGACACTCACTTTTTGCGCACTCACACCCGTACATACACACACACACACGCACGCGTATCTACACATTCGCTGATTTACCTTCTCTCGAGCGTTCACTTTTTCACCATTTTTCCACAATTCACTGGCTTTTATATAATTTCAAAATTAATTTCTATCAAAATGAAGATAAAAATTATGATTTTTTGCACTACTTTCGTTGCGTCGACTGCGAAAAATTAAAGCAAGCGAAAATCAGTTTTCTATTGCTTGTAGAAATTAGGTAAACGGAAAAGGTTTGGTCGTGTTCCGCTAGTGCCGTTCTGCATTTGCCTGCATCCGCCAACACGTCCGTAAAGTAAAAATGTCTACAAAAAACTGAAACGATGAGCGACACAGAATTCGGTTCTAACCATTCTCTGACCGAAAAGTCACATACAAATATATACTACGCGAAAAGAACACATATTTATACATACATATGTATGTATATATATGCATATTGTTCTTTGCCATTCGCACGTAGGAGTGAATCAGGCAGCGTGCCACCCAGCCTGTCAGCATTTCTGTTTGGGTAGACGAAACCATTGCTTTTCCATTGCTGGGGTTGCTGTTGACAATACGAGTGCTTCCGACTTTCGCTGTGCGGGTGAAGCGGTACACAGTTTGATATGAAATATGCGTGCTGCGGTTGTACACAGAGAGTTTTCGCGCTCGCCAATATAGCACAACGAGCAGCTGACGCACCACACGAGTGTGTCTACTGTGCCATGTGCTTTAAGAATACTCTCTTGGCTAAGAGAGCTGTTTTGTTTAAGGGATGCAAATATCTAAAAAAAAAACCAAGTGTGTACAGTTGTGGTTTTAAATATTGGAATTATAATAAATTTTTTGTTCACAAGCAGTTCCAATTGAATTATTCGATTGTTTTTAATATCTAAACGCTTTAAAATCTACTACAATATCTATACTACTGAGGTCTTCTTCCTTTGGCGTTGTGCGCTCTGATGTTATCTCAAACATGGAACAATATAAATAGTTCACAATATTTTCAGAAAGGTTTTCGGATTCCTTGAGAAGTTTCATAACTCAAATAAGCGATGTTTCGCCATTATATGGCGGGATGTGATAGCTTTTCTAATTAAAGTTAAAATTTGGTTCGAAACTCTAACTACATGTATATCTGTATTCTTAACGATTTTTTACCAACTTTTGTTTAGATGTGAAAATAAAATTATTCAAGATAAACAGAGCATGCTAAAATTAATAATATTTCCCAAACAGGCTGAAATAATTAGCATAATTTTTTATACGAGAACCACAGTAAACCTTGAGCGACCTATACGATTATATAATATTAACTTGATTGATTTTTTTTAATATTTTTCCATTGTTGTCACTATAGTCACTCACTCAATGAGTTTAAATGTATATTTTGCCTCAGAAGTTGATATCAATTAGATACTTAACTGCTTATTTGTCGAACCTACCCAACGAAGGCTTCTTATGATATTAAATATTAGGGATTTATTGACTTTACAGTGCTTACAATGTGTTCTTAAGTTGAACTTTGAAACTTGAAGATTACGTTTATCATCTAACTTTTGAGGACTTCAAGGGACTGGTTTTTCCACAAGCCGGTCAACTCCGTTCCAAGTTGAGCTGGTGAAATTATTTGGCTTAGAAAGTTTGTTAGACAGAAATTATCTTGCTCATTTCTTTTTGATCCAGTTCTATATTGATTTGGCTATTTTGCCAAATCGATGCTTCGAATATTTTTCATGTGTCGGTTTTTCATGAGGCATTTCAAAAACGACTACTATGGAGGATAATATTGCAAAAGTATGCGATCTCGTATGATATGTGATGATGATTGAAGGAGCGTGAGATAGCTGAGATAATGGGCATCTCAAAAGATGGCGGACATTTCAAAGACGAAAGAAGATTGAATATGCTCTGAAGAAGTCGAAGACTGCTCTATGTAAAGATAATGGTCATTGTTTCTTAGATTCACAAAGTGTAATTTACATTGACAACCTGGATAAAGAAACAGGGTTCTGCAATAGTTTACCGAATTGGGCCATTTGACGCCGAATTTAAGAAAAACGGTCTAATTAGCCGAAGAAAGTAAGGCTGTTCCACCATTGCTATGTATTGGTTCACACATTTGCCAATTTCACTGACAAATTGGGGCTAATATATATTTCGCATAGTTATTTAAAAAATGCGGACATATCTAACTTTTTATACTAATTTATGATAGAATGATCCGATTTCTGATTTGTTTGATAACTCGTAGACATTTTGAAGATTCATAATTGTTCCTATTGGGAAAGACGCTTTTTACAAGCTTTTTATGAAATGAATTTTTCACTAGCAAAATAATTCGCCATAGAAAGGACAGGTAGTAATTAATTGTTGCCAAATTCGGACTATAACCCATTCCCTCCCATTGTACACGCTTGAAAAAAATGGTACAGAAATCTCATTCGATCCAATTGTACTCACTTGGTTAATACAAAAAACATGATATTCTTCTGTACCCAAGCCAGTAAAATAAGAGGGAATTGGTTAAGGTGGATGCATAAGAACCTCCTAAACAAGGTCCCAGAGCTTCTACCGAGTCACTTTAGATATGTGTGGCCTGGTGTTGCCCTGTTGGTATACAAGTCCTCTGCTATTGCGAACAGCCTTTAGAAGGTAAAATTGTTCACAATACAGGTCCGAAATAATAGTTTGGCTATAGGTTAATATTTTGGAGTAAATGATACCGTGAGAAACCCACAAAGCACATCCTGACCGCCCATACTGACTTGAACACCGTTTGTGCCATCTCACTGTTATTCGACCACGATCATTTCTGGTTGACATTCTTGTTAGTGAATCACTTTTCATTACCAGTACCCACTCGGTACAGAAACTTATCGATTTTGTATTATGTCCATATAAAATTTCGCGAGTGTCACAAGAAATCGTAGCTTTCCAACTCCATATAGCATAACTTGATACTTATACAACGCGAGATTCAAATTATTAATGTCACATATTAGAAAAATAATTTATTTTATTTATTGAATAAAGTATTACGTTCAGTCATTATAATCAAAAATCGAATTTTTGAAAGTTTCTCTAATATTTTCTAAAATATTTTTCATCTGTGATATTTTACATCGATCCACTGTGTTTCAAATAAAGAGCGTATCCAGTTAGATCTCTTCTTTGCTTTGTTGTAAATTAGGACATGCGCAGTAAGTATTACAACAAAATGTTTCAAATTGAGAGTGCACATGAAACAAATTTCTAATAACAACAACAACTGCAAACCTAGTACATGCGTATGTTAGTGCATAGGAACTCTACAATTTAAATGTTGCTCACTAATTTGATGCAATGTTTTCAAGCTTACGGTAGTACATACACATATGTATGTATGTATGTTAGTATATACAAGTTGACGCTGCGCTGTCAGATCCTTTCAGTGCATCTTTCGCCTGCAATAACAAAAACAAACAACAAGGTGAATATAAAGAAAGATAAATAAAAGAGAAAATCACAACAAAAACAAAAAAGAAATGCTTTAAAAATCTCTTACCCGAAAAAGTCGACAAGTTTATGTGTGCGAACACATGCTTTGCGTTGTCAGCGGCGTCGGCGTTTCGGGCAGTGGTGACAGCACTTTTAATGCTCCACTTTGGATTCCCACTAAATACTTAGTGGCTATATATGTATGATGGTATGAGTTGTTGGATATTTTATGTGTGGACCCTTATTTGGCGCATGTCACAATTGTAGCCGTTATGAGTTAGTGTATTTTTGGGCTGATCCTTTGCCAAAATGTGCATGGCATTCATTACAGAAGATTAACATTTTCCAGACGTCAACTGTCGTTCGACACATTTTTGAGAGATGCCGGATGTGCAACACAACTGAAGGGACCTCCACATACAACTGCACACACACACAAACATACGTATATGCAGAGATGAGCAGGATATTTAATAAAGGACGCTTGGATGAGTGTTAGAGAGATAGAGAGAGAGAGTAAGAGTGTGGTGTGCTTGCCTGACCCTCGGGAGGTAAATGGTCATTGTGGCAAATTTTATTGTTGTTACAATGCTTGTTTAGTTGTTATGGTTATGGATGTTGTTGTCATGGGTCAGGTTGCTGTTCTGAGGTTTTCTTTTTATTATCTGTTGTTGTATGTGTGTGGCACGTTGTTAGGGAGATTAAAAAAGTGTTTATCCTCATCTTTTACCGCTCAATCCCTAACGACCTTTGTATGCGAACGCAAGCAACATGCCGTTATTTTTTGGATTGTGTGGCCAGTTTCGAGTGCATGCCAATGTGCAGGGAGGAAGGGAGGTGGTCGCATAATTGTATGCTTGCGAAATGAAAGTGAAGGTGCAGAACGAACAGGTAACAATGGCAAAGTAAGACGGGTAAATATGCGAAATAAAATCGCTGGCAAATGCTATGTGGCATGCCATGCGTTTGTGGCAGCAGTTCACATTGTTATCATTTACATACATACAGATCTAACTGTATTTATGTATATGTATGTAGTGCGTTCTCAAATAGTTGTGCGCTAGTATGGTAGCTGGCGGTGAAAGTGTAAACGTGGTTGTATTTAATATGGTTGGTATGCAAATATTTTGTAATTTTGTTGTTGTTGTTATTGTAATTTTTGTACTCTCTTTACAAAACTGTAACTTTTTGCGGTTAAATCTGCTCCTCACTTGTTGTCAACTACGTTTGCCTCGCCACTTGCGGTTGCAAATGCTTGAAATCCATACATTTCTCTTGCTACAACAACAACAACGCTGTGTTCCTGTTGCCTTTTCTGAATAAGAATGCCAGTTGCACTTGCTGTCAGCGTTGTGGCAAGAGTAAGATCTTTGTTGTTGTTGTTATTTTGCTACTGTTGTTGCTATTGTATTTGTTTGTTGTTGCTCTTATTTTAATGTTGTTGTTGTTATTTTTGTTGTAATTGTATTTGTTGTTGTTGTTGTACGCTCATATATTTTTGCCATGTCTACCGTTTGCCGACAACTTTTCTAATTGAAATTTCGTTGCGGCTTATGCAAATTAAGTTTAATTTCCTTAAATTGTATTGAAATCGAAATTCGGAGCGAATGAAAGTGAAAAGTTGAAAGTGAAATGTGGAAATGTGGAAATGTGTGGCAATGCATAAGAATTCAACGCTTCGGTTTCATTTGAAATTTATTTATTTTTTTCGTTTATTCATTCTCTTTTGACTTACATTAACGCATTTACATATACATATAGATACATATATACTATCTTCATTGTGTTGTGATTTATTTTGTTGTTTTTATTTTTGTTTTTGTCTTTTTTTGTTTTGCTATAGATACTTAACTTAATATTGTATCATTCGCACTTAAGTCTTTAAGCATACAGAATTTGATACATTATGGTATACAATACATTTAATTACAATATAATTTAAAATGACACTAACTAAACAATAATAATTTATACATTACTTATACAATAGTGTATGTATGTACATAATGCTAAGGCAGTAAATGTAGTTTAATTAAGTGCTTCTAAGTAGATTTATGCATATTTAAGTTATTTCTCATTTTTATTTAGTACATTAACATTTTATTTCGTACAAATCGTAGTGAATTTAGCGAGTGGGGTGTACACGGCGTATGAGTAACAACTGGATTTTGCTGTCCCCACGCATTTATCGAACATGAAAATGATAGCGATGTACTTATCACTTACATAAATGCATAAATTCTTAACTTCGTTGTGCGTCTGCGACATTACAAATACACTGAAGGCAATGAGCGAAGTGTATACAAAAATCGCGGGCCACCGCTGCGTATACGTAATATGTGATTTGAAATTTAATTTGCGTATTCAAGTGGCATGCAGCTGATTGGGCGACGAGGTGTTTCTGCAAAAATTACGCGCGAATGCAATTGCGACAAATTAAGCGCAAACAAAATAAATATATTGAAAAAAAAATTGGATAATTTTCAAAAAAAAAAATTTTAACATAAAAAATATTCAAAAACAAAATTTAAAGGAGATATCATAATTAAATTGAAAAAAAAATATTTGAAAAATTTTCAAAAAATCTAAAAAAAAAATTTTAATATAAAAAATATTTAAAAACAAAATTTAAATAAGATGTCTAAAAAATTGCGACAAACTAAGCTAAAAAAAAAAATTTGAAAATTTTTCAAAAAAATGTTTAATATAAAAAATATTCAAAAACAAAATTTAAATGAGATATCTGAACAAATTAAAAATAATATTAAAAATAAATAAGTAATATTAAAAAATAAAAAAAAAAATATTTTTGCAAATATTAAAAAAAACATCGCCCCTCTTTGTGTTTTGTAATGCCGTGCGTACACATTTTAGCCGCTAGTGCGTGACACAAGTGCGTCTAATCACCTCAATCAGCAAGTACCGTCGCTTATGAAATTATGCAAATTTCGCAATACAATGATTACGCGTGCGCATTAGCGTTGCCGCACACACACACACACACAAAATACAATAAAAAGTACGCTATTTCCTTATGTTATTATGCTTAGCTCCCCAGCAGCAACATTTGACAACTTTGCATTTGTCTTCTGTCGTTTGTTTTTGTTGTTGTTATTCGTTTATTACATTATTTGTTTGTGCTTCAGTCAATCAACGCCCGCTCGTGTTAATTAAATTGCCTGCACTTCGCACACGAAATACGTTTCAAAACTACACGGCGAATCATTCCATTTCAATCCCTTGCCATCGCGATTCCACAACTCCATGCAATTCTCCTCCTCGCCATTCTCATAACGGAAATTATTCGGTTCGCCAGCATTCCAATTCGTAAATGTAATGGGTCGGCCATTGGCCATCCAAAAGTAGTTGCCCTCATCGGCCAAGTCAGTGCCAGATGTCCAGAAGTGTTCGTGACCCAAACCTGCTGAGACGCGGCAATAAGAATGCGTTGCAAAGGTGTTGTGTGTTGGCATATGGAAGGCAAAAAGAGAGTGCATTAATATTGTATTTATGTAAATGTATATACGGTATATAAATAAGGTGGGTATATTGTGTGCGAAGTGGTAAATCATGCAAGAGTCCAACCTCTAGTGGATCTAAAGGCACAGCGCTGCGAGTCAAATGCTACAAATCAGACACACGAGACGTACAGACGAAATGTTTGTGTGACCACAGTCGCCCGCGGCAGCGCCAATGGACAGCTGTGGTCAACCTACGTGCCGCATGAGTTAGGTTAGCACGAGCGTTTATGTGCTTAACGTGTGCGCTAGCACAGCTGACGTCAGCGGTGAGCGTGACACACAATGGGTGAGCAGTAAGTAGTTGCTTTCACTCTGAATTTGAATATGTTTGTTTGTTTGTGCACACATAAGTCATGCAAATACTCGCAAATCCATAAAACACCAGGGCAACAAGCATTGTGCTGCGCTCGTTGACTTGCCCGCACATGCCTCATGTAAACTGTGGCACGTTGCAAGCAGCAAAAGCGAAAAGAGCGCGCAAAAAATAATCTTGCAAAAAAATTGAAATAAATATTAAAATACAATATATTAGTTTACAGTTTTCCGGGTATTATGTGAGGCTAAAGAGGTGCATTGACCATTGCCATCAACCGGAGCGCGCCACAATAGTCGGCACAATAAAGCAAAGCAGAGCATGGCATGGCATAGAGTGCCATTCACTTCGTACCTTTCTCGCATTTTAAATTATGTTATGTAACACAATGCGGCCATCGCACGACATAGCCGCAGGCAGCAAAAAAGCTGGAAAAAAAATTATCAGAAAAATCCGCTAAATTCGTAAAATTCGCTTGGCAACATGAAAGTCTGAATGAGTAATCTCATGCGCTTGGCAGCGCAAAAAGCTGTGCAAATTAGCACAGCGCAGGTAAGCGCTTTAAACCTAAAACAATTTATTAACCATGTTCATTAATTTGTTAAACTGTATTTCTTGCGCATTCCAGACATATTTAATTGAAGAACGATTTTGCAACATTTGGCGCAACTAACGACGAATTCCGCACATTAATAAGTATTTATGTACAATTATGTGCGCCAAATACTTAATGTGTCTCTTACAGTGCAACTTAAGTAATTAAATATGCAATTGAATAAGTAATCAAGCGTAATTACTAAGCCGCTTTGCTAATCTTGCATTTGAATTAATTCACATTAGCCAGCTGCTTGTTACACTTTTTACCGCTTTACCACAATTACCGACCATTTTATATTGAGAAATACTCACCAAAATCGCGTATGTGTTTTTCCAGTCTGTCATTCTCTTCTTGTGATGCAATACTTGCTAAGTGCATGCCATGATAGCGGCAATATTGTGATGCTTTGAACCAATTCGCCTGCAAAAAATTATAAAAATTTATAATTAATATATAAAATTATCAAAAAATTACAAAAGCATTAGCAATAAAACAGCATTAACATTTGATAAAAGTGAAAATAATAAAATAATTTATTAATTGAATAAACGATTATTCAAAAATATTAAAAAAAGTAATTGCTTTTCTAAAAATACTTCTTCGAATTTAAATATTTCTCAATGTGAGCTGATTATAATAGAATATTGGAAGAAAATATACATTCGAGATCAATTATGGAATTGAGAAAAATGTTTTTCAAGGCATAATATTGATTATGGAAATCTGACTTGTACCAAAGTGTAAGCATCATCTACATATATATATATATATATACATTCTAAAAGATATATACATTCTAAAATGTCTTATCTGAGAATTGAATTCTTTAGATTAGTGTTTAAATTCTGAGCTACAACCTATTCCAGTTACTCAATCGCAGTTGGTCGACATATTTTTAGAAGCCGTCTACAAGTAGAGGAATAGCCAAGTGAGAACCGCTTCTAGCTACATTTACAGGGACTTCGCTACACCAAACTGTTTCTCGGGGGATATAACCAGATAATATTGAAACAATTAATAGTGCTCCCTAGAAACAAACTGAGTCAACTTAGTGTAGACTAAGGTGTCATTTGCACAAACTAGGCATCTAGATGCCGATTCTGTGATCTAGTAGCGGAGACACTTGAGCATTTACTCCTTGACTGCGATAACGTGGAAAATAAGTAAGGTAATGGGGTAATCTGTATACTCAAAGAGATAGTATCGCATCCATCAAGCCTGGAAAACTAGTAAGGTTTCTTAACGCAACGGGGTTAGACGGTATATTGTGATAATAGGAGAGGGCACAATAGACCGCAGTGCGATCCTCAAAGTCTAATCTATTTAAAAGTCCACCACAACTTACATGAACAAGGAAAAAATCATAGAATGGATATCGAATACGAATCGTGATAGATGATGATTGCAGGACGACGAGAGTAATGGATTTCGGGTGTTTGTTTCCTCAATAGGTTTGTTGTCGTTCCATTTCATTTTATGTGTAATTTAAAATATGTTCTACCGGAATATGGTACTCGGTTGGTGTGCATTCTTATGCACCAATTCATATAAGAGTATATGTAATATAAATACTAGTAGTTATATGTGCTTGTCACTGAATTCGCTCGGTTTACTGACTTACAAGCATGCGTGTTATATTGAATTATAAATTTTAATTTTGTCTGGATTTAAATCACCTTCGCGTGAAGTGCATCAGCAACCGACATGCTAACTTTTTTATTTTCTCTGCAGATGTCTATCTGATGGACAAATCAGAGCGAACAAGTTGTTGTTATGGTCTTATTGGCAACAACATTGACGAAAAGCAACGGTTCCGGCAGTACGTTAGTCGCAGAAAATATTGTCCGTCTGTGTGTCGAATATACTGTGATGGATGTCAGACAGACTCTTTCGAAAGCATCTTAAATATTCATAAGAAACAAATTAAGTATTTAACAGAGACAGAGACTTCGTGATGGTGTCAATAAAATGGAGCGGCGCTAAATAACAAAATTGATTTTATTATTTTTTGTTGTTGTTTTTTTAATTTCTGGTTTTAATATAAATATTTAAGAGTAGCATTTGCCAGCTCGTTGATTTTAAGAAAATAAATTTTGAGAAGGGAATATTATACAGAGTTTCAGTATTAAAATTAAGGCAAGAATAGCAGTGTTCTTCAAACAGTTTAGAGTGATTATAATTATTTATAAATAAAATTATTTTTGTTTGTGGATGAACAGATACTTTTACCAAACATAAACTTTTATACTATATTTATGCCAATAAGTGGGCTGAGTTCGGAGTACAACCAGTATTAAGATATTAGATAGAAAAGACTTCGAAAATACCTCATTAAAGTGGTATAATCTCTTGCTCGACTTAAATCTTCTTATGCGAGTTTATACTATTTATACCAATTGTCTGTTCTATTCACCGCCCCTCGACAATTTTTGGCTTTATTAACTCTATTTTCAACTTTGTGAAACTTTAAAGCAGAAATTTGTAACGAAATTTCAAAATATTTTCACAATTCGACCTAAATAGTAGAAAATTAATGACTTTTACCATTGTTTATTTATAATTATCCAATTTAATTTCACATTTATTTGACTTCTAATGCAAAAGTTTGAATTTTTAATTAGTTAGGATGCGGTATACGTGTGTCATACAGCTACTATCAGGTACTATTTATTTAGGCCAATGCATTAATGAATCACCGAACACTGATTTAGTGAAATTAATTCACTCCAAATTCATTTTCGCTAATTAAAACCAATCGAGCATATAAACGAGCGCATACTCATACATACACAAAACAAATATTTTGAATACATGAGCTAGCTGTTGGGTATATTCAACTAGCTACAGATCAACATATATATAATATAAATATGTATGCTGGCAAGCGCGTGTGTAAATGATTTCATTCAATTCAGTTGGCATTTAACCACAATTGCATGAATACTATTAAGCATCTTTGACAGCAACTGTTGCTGTCAATTGCCTTTGCCACACATAAACTTAATATAATTTGGTTTCATGCGTCGGCCTGCCATTTATGCAGCACATTTGCACAATATTTGTGAATGAAGCTTCATCCCTGCACAAATATAATTAAGTAATAACTGAGCTGGATATTCATTTCCATTACAGAGAAATGGCCTATGTTGCTGCTGAATTGCAAATGTTCTTTATTAATATAAGAAGAATATGCTGGGCATTATTACTTAACTATATGATTTATACATATTTACTTTTGTAACCGACTCACAAAAGAACAGTAGATAAGTAAACAAATTATGCTACTTGCAAGCCACAACAGAAAGCAAATACTAACTTAGCGAGCTGAATTCGACATAACAGCTTATGCAAATATTCTATTGAGTTGGTATAACTGCTTTCTTCAATGCTACCAAGTTTTGTTTTTTTACCAGTTTTCTAAGGTTGCACCGCGAGTGCTGCCAATCAGTTTGAAGAAATGGTATAATTTCCTTGATTTGCTACTCTTTAATGCTTGGCTGTATGCTTAAGCAACAGCTTATTTTAGCGGTAGTATTCTATAGTGAATTAGTTAGGGAAAAATGTTAATGTGAAATTGTTTAAGGGATAACTTTTAATTTTTATTACTGTCAACACTCAGGTATGCAACTACCAAACTCTCTTAAATTTTATTTTCATCATTATACTCTCGCAACAAAGTTGCTAAAGAGAGTATTATAGTTTTGTTCACATAACGGTTGTTTGTGTCACCAAGAAATAAAAGAGTTAGATATGAAGTTATATATACATAAATGATCAGGATGACGAGTGGAGTTGAAATCCGGATGTCTGTCCGTCCGTCCGTGCAAGCTGTAATTTGAGTAAAAATTGAGATATCTTAATGAAACTTGGAACACATGTTCCTTGGGACCGTGAGAGGGTTGCTTTCGAAAATTTGGAACAAAGGATCGCCTTCCTGGTGCGTATATTTGGATGTAATTTTTTTTGGGAAGTGGGCGTGGCCCTGCCCCCTAATCGGTTATTTGTAAATATCTCGCAAACCAATGAAGTTATATAAACCAAACTTTCTGCAATCGGTTCTCTTACGTACCCCACCACACACCATGGAAATAGTTGAAATCAGATAATAACCACGCCCACCTCCCATTTACAGAAAAATTTGCAGAAGGGAGCTGCACTCGGCAGCATCGCCCACTTATGGGTCAAAAACCATATCTCAGGAACTACTAGACCGATTTCAATGAAATTCGGTATATAATATTTTCTTTACACCCTGATGACACGTGTGGAAACTTTACTTTATAATATATACATAGATAAGGAACCAATAAGACAGCGGAATAAATCTTTACACAAATATTAATCTGTGGCATCTCTTGTGAAAAAATTGTCGCAATCGGACTATAACTTTTCAAAGCCCCGAAAATCGAATATTAAGTATTCAGTGCCCCATGGTAATTTTTCACCGAAAATTTAATTTAATTTAGAGGAAATCTTTTTCTTCTAATAGTGTGTCTCTGTACCAGAGATGGTTAAAATCGGGTCATAACTTCCCCTAGCTCTCATATACCTCATTATAGGATTTTCAAATTGGGGCAAATTGTGTGTTATCTTAATAAAAATATATCAATAAATTTCGAGAGTATAAAATGTTCGGTTGCACCCGAACTTAGTCTTTCCTTACTTGTTTTTTTTTTATTATTTTGTATATAACAGTAATACTTTTAACGATAGTAACTAAGCTCACAGTGTATTCCAGTCACGTCAAATAAGATCGTAACGGTATTTTCATTGATAAAGTTGAACTAAGCGTTCATTATGTATGAACTTCATAATCGATATCTTTACTTTTGTTTTTCAATTAAGTGCTTAATCAGATAATTAAAATCGGCAATAAATTTTCTAAGTTCAACTCCAACTAAAATGCTCTTCACGAAAACGAACTGTTATTCAAATTTCTCTGAGTGCAAGCATCTTCGTAAAATACTTCCAAACCTCTTTAATCATTAGTAATTTAATTTCCTTTCAGTAGCTAAATTTAATAATAATTAAGTAATTTCACATTTATGCATTTAAAATTAAAGCAGAAATCACAGCAGAGTTCTATGCAACCGTCTTGAATTTAACTTTGTGGATAGTTATTTATGTTGCATATGTATATCCACACACTTACACATAGAAAATATGTCTGCCTGAGTTTCCTGCCTTTTTCCATATCAACTAAAGCGAAAGTTAATAGCCTTAAACTAATTAATTACACCGTATTTCCAGCATCTGCTTGAAGCCATTTACCACTTGAGCGAGACCTACGTATCCACCGTCACAGATATGTACACTTACACATACATATGTATATTAATATGTGTGAGAAGGTGTTTAACGGCAAGTAAATATAACTTGTTGCACAATCTAATTAGCACCAACTTAATGTTGATGGAATGCGTATACGAGTACATACATATGTATGCGTTTATAATGCATTATAAGCGTGCATATGTACATTAATGGGTATGTATGTATGTAAATGTGTATGTATGTATGTATGTGTGAGTGACGCATAATATATTAACACAGGTGAACCCGTAGTGTTAATATGCTTGCTTCAATGAAGAGCTTCAATTAATTTTGTACTTTCCGTTTCTTTTCGCACCGTTTCGTTCCTGGCATGCCACAGCTAGCAGCTTTGATGTTTTACAACTTTTTTGTTGTTATTTGTAACATTTTCATACTTCATGCCTTGCCAGCAGACAAGTGTATAACGGGGACACACTCAGACTCCTTTGTTTACGGGTTTTTCTTTATTAACTAGTGAAAGTGTTGCAAATGGGTCGTCTACTAATTAGATGAAAATTTTTTATTGTTATTACTATGTTGTAAGGGGGACATGTTTCCTTACAGACACACATTTAAACTTAAAAGAGGGAAAAGTTGCATAAATATACATACAGACATATATATAGTATATATATAAACGGCGCCTATATCTTTGTCAAAAAGATTTATAAAGTTTCTCCACCTATTTGTGGAGGCTGTGCAAGTTTTCTTTTCTAACGCCCAACGCCTGGATCTCATGGCATTTAAGTTAGCGTGCAGAAGTAAAAAATATATCTGATTATATGTAAAAAAATTCAATCTCATTAAAATATAATATGTGAACTATATAGGGTTGCCACCTGACTATAAATATAAATAAATAAAAATTATTTGAAAATTTTATGCTACGTTAATTAAAGGAAAAAAGGTTGAAATTCAAAAATAAAAAATAAAAATCATATAAATAGAGTTGTCCCTTGATTTTAAATAAAAATTATTAGAAAATATTTGTTCCGTTAAAAATTCGGAATGGAATGAGTGTACACATATCTCAATGTTTTCTAAGATTTGAGTGAAATTTAAGTCATATTAGGGTTGACATGCTTTTGTTAGATATTAAATTGAGTATACTCTCAAAATTTTTACTATATTTAAATCGTATGAAGTAACAAGAAATCTAATCTAAATATTAACAAGTAAGGAAGGGCTAAGTTTGGTTGTGACCGAACATTTTATACTGTCGCAATTTATTTATTTAATTTTAATAATATTTTATAATACACAATTTGACCCACATATTCGTCATATATATTGTTAAAGTCCATTGAAAGTTGGAAACCATAATATTAGGTTAGAAGCACCGAGGTCCATGTGTTTGATATATGGGTCCTTAAAAACCTATGGTCCGAATTCGGCGATTTTTAGTATGGGGCTGCCACACTATAAACATAGTATTTATGCAAAGTTCTGTTACTATATCTTCACTAGTGCTTATTTTACATATTGTAAAGTAAACTATTCCGATCGACTTCAAAGTTCTGGTATATAGGAAGAGGCGTGGTTGTGAACCGATTTGGCCTATTTTCACAACATATCATTGCAAGGAAAATATTACAAACCAAATTTCATTGATATTTAGCAACTTTGTTGCGAGAGTATAAAAACTTATCGGGTTTTGGGGGCTAGGAAAAGAAGGGAGTCGATTATGAATATGTGTGCCGAGTTTAGCAATTCAACTAGTTATGTAATTAAAAACTTTATCTTGAATTCCACGGTTCTATTTGGCAATAAAGAAACTTTATTGCATGTTGTTCTGACAGTAATATTGTTAGAACAGATATCATAGAAACAAAATGCGACAAGTATATAAACATTTGATATGGCTTTAAAATTAGTATTTATTTTAATAATTCCATAGAGTTGCTATCATTTACATAAAAAAAAAATAAAAAAAAAAATATTTAAAAAATTTGAAAGAGCTTAGAGTTTTTTTCAATGTAATCAATCAAACTTAAACATTTTTGCAGTAAAAAGATATTTATTTATTTGTAGTATCATTGACACATGATCGTATTTTTTTTTGTGGAGAAGAAATACCTAAGTAAAACAACTTGAACTTCCAGCACTTAAGTGCTATAAATATAAATATGCATGATTTAGTATCTAATTGATTTCAACAGTCGCAACTGCTTATTATCTACTCATTTTACGATCACTTATGGCAACCTGCAGTGTCAGTTGGCGGTGACTTAACTGTCACAATATTAAATGTTGTTTGCTTAAAGCGTAAACACTTTGTTGTTTCTACAAAAAGATCTATGCATTTTTCATGCAAAATAGTTGGAAAATAAAATCTACAATTCAATTTGTATCGCCTTAATTTAATATACACTTGAGTAACACGCGCCTCTTAATATCAGTCATTCAGCTGACTAATTACTTATTTAAGCAAACTCTAAATAGCGGCTAAGTTGCAATTTGTCAGTGTACAAAAGATGCATTGGACACATTTTAATGCGAATTCAAGTTCAGACGCATAAAACTAAACACTAAATTAATGAATATATAGATTATAAACTGGTCGCAAGCGATTCTCTTTTTGTATATAATTATGCTGGAATTGGGTGAACTCTGACAGTGTGTGACAAAATTAATGTGTGCGCTTTTCAAAGCAATTAATCAACATTAAAGGCGTCTTAAGCATAGACACATGAGCGTAAGCGGCTACTCAGATACGCATTTAGGCGAGTAACATACAATTATGCGAAAAGTAGCGAAATATATTGAAACTAGTTAGTTTGGATAAGCGTGCTCTTCAAAGTTTACGCTCTCGCACCGAAATAGTTTCGGCGGCGCCATTTTGACCCATCGTCGTGTGACTACTTTTGCTGTCAAATTTAACACTGTTCTGAAACCATTTGGTCTTAGATCTGATATTTCGATTTTCGAATAGTTTAAAATCCTCTTGGTATAGAAATTGTTTATTTTTATATAATATGTGAAAGAGTGCACTAGTAAATGGATAACTTCTTATTTATTATCTTATTTTATCTTTAGAACTGTTATTGGATAACCCTACTTTTGTTGTTCCAGAAATCTTATTACAATTCAAGACTGTTAGACTGTATGTAGACTTCTTTAATTGATGATTTCTCATTATCTTGCCTTCTACCTTCTTTGTGCCAAGTTTGGTTTGTCATCTGAGAAAAAGATGTTAAGAACCATCTATTTTTTAGGGAACTACTCAAATTGCAAGTGGATGTGATTACTTTCAGAAACCCTTCTGAGGAAAAAATTAAAATATAACAACCTACAATCTTTAACTACTATCCTTAAATCATCCACAATTACTTTTCAGAAAATACTTCTTCATAATACTCTCCAATCATTTTATTAATCTCATTTTAATAAATTATAGACGCTGCTAAGTCAAATATTTGTAAAGTCTCAATAATTAATTTTTGTTACTATGTGATTTCAAAACTGAAAAGAAACATCGGTATTTGTAACCTTCGACACTGATCCGATGACTTGACATAAAAACGAGTTTGTAAGGAATGCTGAAATGAATGTTTTTTCTATTAATTCGTTTTTAATACTCATGCATATTTTAGATAATAAAATCATTAGAATTGCTTAGCTTTGCTTTTGGTGTATTGTGTAAACGCTGGCGCTAAAATCTCGAATAAAAAAAGATATGGTAATCAAATCAACATTATAAATATTAAAATCTTTACAATTTATTCAGTTGATTTTTAAAGTGTGATACGACTTTTTGCAACATATTAAGAGTTTATTGGCAATTATTGCTTTAAATATCAGCCTCTAAAATATATTATTTATAAAGATAAATAATTGTTTCAGTATCTTCCATAATTGCTATTTATTGCTCACTTATAATTAACGTTAAAGTCAAGTGAAAGCGGGAATAGAGACATTGGGACCAAGATCATACAACTTAAGTAAACTCATAAGTCCATCAGGTCATCTAAGTTTTTTTTTACAATTGTACCTAGTATACAATGATTACATACTAATAACAATTCTAATAAGTTAAAAAAATAATTAAAAGCTAAATGTTAGAGAAATTCATTTGCTGCTACAGTTGCCTTGCTATGTCTGAAGGCCTCTTACGTTTCAGTCGGTTTTCTCGTTCAGCAGTACCGATGAGTCTCGATGCTCTTCATTTACATGCTGTATAAGCCTCATTTCGTGAGACTTTGAAAGTTTGGTCATCTCATTTACTACCGAATCCACACCAAGATCACGGTGAAGGTCAGCAGATCTAACATACCAAGGAGCATTAACTATACTTCTTAGTACCTTATTTTGGAAGCGCTGAATGCAGGCAATACAGTTTTGACTTGAGCAACCCCATAGTTGAGCTCCATAGGCCCAAATTGGCTTTAGTACTTGATTCTATATAAACAGCTTGTTTGCGATTGAAAGCGTGGATCTCCTACCGACCAGATGGTAAAACTTAGCAAATTTTAAATTAAGCTCGCATCTTTTTTTCTTGACATGCTCTTTCCAGCGAAGCTTAGCATCTAGGGTGATTCCTAGGTACTTAGCATTATTGTGATGTGGTATAGGAGTACCATTTATAAAAATGGGATGGTATGATGGTTTTTTTTAAGTAAAGTCTACTTGCATTGATTTGGAATCGTTTAATTTAATGCGCCACTAGGAAGCCCATTTAGTAATTGCATTGACTGCTGTTTGCACTCGAAGGGTAGATATTGAGGTTGACTCTCCTGCTGCTGACAGGGCTGTGTCATCCACAAATGTCGTTGTTACATAACTAAAGCAAGTCATCTAAGAATCACGTCTAATAAAAGCAACCCGATTTGAATCGGAATTGATCAAAATTTAAGTATTCGACTTATACAATAAATAAACCATAAGGAAGAAATATAATTTTATGCAATTAAAATATGCAGATCTCTACTCCTGATAGAATTTTCCATACATAAACCAAATCTGGTTTAATAAAAAGTTAGTTGCTTTCCATACGGTGAGTTTCCAAACTTCTATGCAATATTTTCATTTAAATTTGCATTTAATTGTGTTTTAATGGCATACATTTTAATGGTGCATACGAGTATAATAAAGCTGTCTTTAAGCTCATTGCGCATTGATTACTCAAGTTAAGTGATTTTTCATCATATTAAAATATAACACGATTTTCATGATTTTTGGACGGCAAATAGTAGTCATAAAAAATAGAATGCAGACGAGGCACGCTTGCATTTTATCTGTTTTATCAATTTTGATCTCTTATTGTTTTTATAAGGTTGAGCTCATAAAACTAACTATTGGAAGCTTTAATTAATTCCATGCTTAGTTTAAGCGAAATCGTGCGAAACCTGCGGCAAGCTGACAGAATTGCCTGCATTTGAAGTAGACTGTTCATACTGAATGTGTGACTTCATGCTCTTAATCTGTTTTATTCTGAAGGAGAAATAATATGGCAACAAAATGTTAATGATTAATACGGAGTAAATATATCCTTCATGCTTCTGAAGTAGAGCTTGAAATCGTTAACAAAATTGAAGTCGAAGCCAAAGTCGAGACAAAAAATGTTGTTCAATAAATATCGATAATAAATGCTCAGTCATTACTGTGTGTCACTGGGTTTTCGGTGTCAATGACTAACCTGTGGTCAAAATATGAATCACTAATAAAATATGTTCGGAGCGCTCCATTAAATTGTGGCCTTAAATTGAGTCGCGTCATAATTTTATTGCTATTAAATCACGAGCACCTAAGCACTAAAGTAAGCGCTATTTATTTGAGGTACACTTAAAGTCACTTTACATATTTATGCCGCCTACATTTTTGTTTGATGGCTCATAAAAAGCCAACGAGATGCAGGGCCCGTAGCGTCTATAATTTTGCACAAAACTGCAGAGATCACCGCAAGCGGAGCAACAAATGTGTGCTATTCTAAAATTTATCTACTATTCGTATTAGCCACGAGCAAACATAGAGCATATAGCATATAGCATATGTACGGCAATAACCGTTAGTCTGTCTGAGCGTCTCATGAAAAATATAGTTTAAATGTTAGACTACAAAATTTTATGGCAAAAAAGATTCCCATGGCTTTATTATTATTTCAGTGTGCAATACTTGGCTGCTTGGCAGCTGTAAAATGCAAAAACCGACAGAAGAATGCACAAGCGAAACGCAAAAATGCCGTTGACAGATTTAAGCGCACGTGCAAAGTTACATGCTTGGGCACGGTAGCCATGTAGAGAAGACACACAAGCTTAAACTCAAGCAACGCTTGCACTTGTTTACATATAAACAAGTTGATACGAGCATATAGAAGCAGTTAAATGGCAGAACACTTACATATGCATTATACATATATTTATTATATTGATACAAAAACAAAAACAAGAAAAATTAAACAGAACCGGAAACTGGCTTACCTTGAAGAAGATGCCGAGGTAGTAACGCTTCTCGCCCAGTTTGAGCAGCGGCATTGTCCATTTGTTCGTGTATTGAGACTCGTCCACACAGTTCGGACAATCTGTGACGGCAGCAGCAGCAACAACAGCAACATAAGCACCAGTAGTGATCCACCAAATTAAGTCACACCAAGACACGAGCAAAGCAAGTGATGTGTGAATCGGCGCACAAGTGGGCAAACCACAAAAGCAATGTAAATATAAAGAAGAGAGAAAAGAAGATTAATTAATTACAATGGTTTTTAAAGCAGAACTGGACAGCTGGTTATACAATAAAATACAATTCCATAGTCGTTGATAAATAAGAAGAAGCAGAAGCAGAAGAAGAAGTAGACGATGCAGACAAAGCAGAAACTTACCAAAAGGGTGTTAAATTTAATTGCAATGGCGGTTTAACGATCTTACATTCATACATACAAATTAATTTAATTGATTTTATGACGCCGCACTTTATACATATGCATTTAGTTTTAAAGGCCGTATTTTTAGGCATTACGAGATCGCAATAAAGGTCAGCCAAAGAGATCAAGCGCAAATTGAAATTCATTGGTTGGTTGTAAAAATATGTTTGATTTGAGTGTATAAAGATTCCAAAAATGATCAGATAACTTTTATGTCAATAATTTTTTAATTAAAAATTGAAGGTAGGGATTGGTGCGGGGGAAACCCGATTTTTATTATAAGCGCAGAATATTTTGCATATGTGTATTATAGAGAAATTTGCATAAAGAGCAGTAAATTAAAAAGATATAAGCGATTGTTTGCTTTAAAAATAATAAATATTTGTACAAAATATTCTAAATACTGTTGATGATACATATTTTTAAATTCTACTCGTATTCTAGATTTAGACCCTTAACATTATGAATGCTGATATATATGAATGTTTTTTAGTTTTAAGTTAAAAATACGATGAATTATTAAAATTTAAATTAAATTTAAATCAATCACATCACTAATGTAGCTAAATTTAATACCAGACCCTGTATGGCTGAAGTGAGACCTAGGTGCTTCAAACTTCGGCTTCAAAAATGTAATTCTATTCCTCCTCCTCATCAATACTGCAAGGTACGGACTGATCGGGTGTTAGGTTAACAGTATTGAAAAAATCCTTAAGAGAACCCGAGAAACCGAGAACATGAAAACTACCTGAGTATGATAGGCCATTGAAAATTGGTTGTTTTGGAAACTTAAAAAACGGTAACAAAATTAATGAGATTGCACTAAAATATTATCTCTTTGAATATATTTTTGATAGATGGCGAAATGAGAAAATACAAATAACGATCTAAACCAATATCTGCGTATACATAACAAAACATGTTATGTTTAGAATCAGTCGAAAAAAATAGTTTTGAGGTAAAGGCCTCTATAGGACCTTTGATTACACAGCCACACAAAACAAAATTTGTCATGACCTGGGGCTCTAACTATGTGCACCGAATCCGAGGTCAATTTAATCAGATCAGGGTTTTGAGATAACCCCAGAAAACCAATATGTCGGACAGCGATTTTTAAAGCTCATCGGATTCGCTTGAAACTCGTTATTCGGGGGTTTTCGATTACGATGTTTTTGATTACGATGTCGGTTTTTTTCAAAATTCAAAATGACGGATCCAACATTGCGGACGCTTGATTACAAATTTGACATTACTTTTTGAAAATTCAAAATGGCGGACACATCTTAAAACTTTCCCATACTTCATCTGCCATTTGGATGTTTGAATAACCAACACCGGATTCAGCGACCCTAAAAACATATAGTGCACATAGTAAGAGCTACATTTCCTTCGTGTGACTGTGTTATTTGTTGGTTTTTTGTAAACTCTTAAAACACATTTGATTTCAATTTATTTATGCAAAATCCTGAAGTTGACAAAATAAAAAAAAATAATTGGGGACTGCAGCGTCACTGGACGGTAATCAAATTAAAAGTCAAGTGTATAAACTTAAATTTATTTTATTATTAGCGGTATATGGGTCTTCAGAGGAACCAAGTGTTAATACTAATCTTTGTAAGGTACGCTTTTTCGTCGCTATTGGATGATGCAGAAAAGACAAATATGTTGAAAACTAGTATTATTTCGATATGGCAATACTTTAAATGTTGTGTACTGGAATAAGTTCCATTATGCTAAATTCGATATAACCTCAAAAACACAGATAAAGTTCTCAATTGACTATAATAAAGTTTTGTGGTGCTATGGTTGTTTATCTTTCTGCACCAGATTATTGATAATCAAAATATAAAAATTATGGAAAAAAAAGGTTTGAAATGAGATAGGTAAAAAACTATTTCAATTATCTGAAAAAATAAAAATATTTTCACAACAAATATGATGTTTGTATAATAAATGAAACAGACAGAAAGAAGGTACGCCTTAGAAATATGAAATAAATAAGAGTTTTCTTCAATACACACTCGGACGATGAAGAAAACTGCTAATTACAAATGTCTGCGCGGTTTAGTCAACTCAGAGCAAAACCGGGTAGGTGTTTACAGTTTATAACCAGCGAAAGGAAAACAGTTATTCGCACAAGATAAACATGTATGACGCAAGCGTTCTATTTAAATATTTACATAATATTTATTAGCAACATTACAAAGGAATTTCAAATATTTACCTTAGATATAATTGTATATATAATCAAAATCTGCAACTTACTTGCGAGAACCATTTTATAAACATGACTAACGAATTCATTGTAAAATTTCAAAGTAACGAGGGAACTTCGTGTGCTGTTCCATATGCGTTGTCATTAGTCAAAACTTGACGGCCCACATAGCAAGGTCGCTTGTGAACGGTATTGTTTGAACGAACGTCACTGCCATTAAATGGACAGAAGCAACTAAACAACACAAACAACACTAAAGTAACAACTCAACATATTTGAATACTTGTATACATTAGCAACACTCCGCGTTGAGTAGTCGTTTTTGTTGTAGTGTTGATAAATATGGAAAATGCAAAAAATATGCGAACAAAACACACGTTGCGAGTAAAAATCACTGAAGAAGGTAACTAATATGCATAGAAATATCAAATGGCGACGCCCTCACGGAAGGTAACAATAAATGCACTGACACACACACACACACACTAGAAACTTGCTTTACAGCGTGTCTTAAATGAATTGCAACGGTCGTTGCCATTGTAAGCTTAAGCTACTTTATGGCAATTTATTATCGTGTACCCGTCAAATGCAGATTTGCCACTCGATGCTACCGCGCATGCAACGCAACTTGTAGGGCCCAAGGTGGTGTGATTATGTATTGCAAAAACGCCAAACACGTTTCACGCCACTGTACATTGAAATTGTGGGAGTTGCGCTTGCCGACGTTGAAGGTGATGGATTCCTCTTTGTTTGCGTTCAAAATTTTCCAAAAATCCAATTTTGTTGTTAATTTGAAAGCGGGCCTTCACGGAAGTCTTTGATTAATGAGCTTCTTTGAGTTTTTTATTAGACAGCAGAAATAGTTAGTAGCAATTTATGTGCGAAAAAAGTTAAAAACGTTTAAGTCGATAATAATTTTTCGTTATTTTTTGGTTTCAATTCATATTTCAGTTTTCCATTTTTGGACTATAATAAAACGCCTTGGTAGAAGATACAAATATATTTAATCGTGTAGCAAAAATTTTGTTTAAATTATTTTTATACTCTCGCAACAAAGTTGCTGAAGAGAGTTGATATAACGGTTGTTTGTGTCACCCAGAAAAAAAAAATAGTTAGATAGTGGAGTTGAAATCCGGATGTCTGTATGTCCGTCTTTCCGTCTTTCCGTGCAAGCGATAATTTGAGTAAAAATTCAAATATCTTAATGAAACCTATTCCTTGACACCCTAAGGAGGTACGCATGAGGACCTCAGTGCTGCTAATATATTTTTTACTAAATTGAGAGAGAACATTTTTCTTCTAATAATATGTCTCCGTGCTAAAAATTAGTGAAGTCGGGTCAAAATTTCCCCTAGCTCCTTCTTATATACCTAAAATTTGGAGTTTCAAACTTTCATTGGAATTTGTACCATATATATCGGTTAGTATGTGAGATATATCAGCAAAATTTAGTGAGCATATAATCTTGGATAGAATTTAGCTAGGTGGCAAAAATAGTTGAAATCGATCCATGAATTACCCAGCCTCCATAAACTATATATAGTGATGTTTGTTTTCTAATGGACTTTATGCCGAATGTGTGGGTAAAATTGTGTGTCGTATTAACAAAATTAAATAAATAAATTGCGAGAGTATAAAATATTCGGTTGCAACCGAACATAGACTTTCCTTACTTGTTTTTGATTACAATTGATTTGCTTGAAACTTTGTGTTTCCAATGAAAATAACGTCAAAAAACATTAATATTATAAAAATTAAGATATGGAAAGTGTTTTAAGAGTGTACTTTAATGAAAAAGTGAGAATTAAAGCGGCAAGAAGGACTCAATGAAGATGAGAGCCATCATGTTCATAATTTTTGGACTCCTTCGCCTATTTTCTGTTATGAAGCAATTTGCTGTGAGTTTAGTATAATAGAATGAGAAACACCCAGTATCTACAATTTAATAAAAAAAAAGAAATTTTAAAGATTTTTTTTATAAAAATGTAGAATTTAAAACGAAAAAATGTAGAATTGCTCAAAGTAATCAAGTTGGAATTTCTATCATTTATAAAAAAAAAATGCAATTAATCTTGTAATACATAACAATAATAAACAATTTAGGATTATAAATTTAAGCTGAAAAGTTCAATGTTCAATAGCAACAAATAAGAAATCCTCAAAACAATTTAAAGCACATTAAAAATTTTAAATTAAGCACACATCTCAGAAACCTGATATCGAATATCTTTAATTTCATATTACCGAATAATGTCAACATTTATGTGTCTATGAGGTATAGCTGTGCGCATTGTTAACCGTGACTGCCACCTTAGAGTCGTAATGGCCATGCAAGAACACAATTTAATGACAAACATTATCCGACATAAAATTTGTTGTTGGCATTCATATAGCTTTACCATTTGCACCTAGATGTGGGTTGCCGTTGAAATGTTTACACTTACGTTAAGATAAATTCAATGTCAAAATGTTTAATTGCGCAATTTATGATACGTAGCCATAAACAAATGCTATTTTTGAGTGCGCAAGGTTAAGTGGACTTTTCATTGACATTGTAATTTGAAGTAAAAAATTATTGGGATTACCAAAAGTGAACAATTATTTATGTTGGAAATTGTGATAGTATCTTTTGAAATTTTTTAGTATTACTTTCGGTTAATTGATTCATTTTTCTACTAAATAATTTATTAGAATATCAAATGTTTTATAGAGCTGCATTACTTACTCATTTGACATAATTAAAGTGATTATTGCAGTAATTTAAATATGTAGTGTTGAACTAAGAAACTCACCACACCTGTTCCTAAAGCTTATAATAGTTGTATCATAGATAATTTGTAATGAAAATATTTCTGAAATAATTTAACAATTCTGAGAAAAACTTCTTCTTAACCTGTTCTGTGATCCCCCAAAAATATACACATATATATACCAATAAAATGCATGATTTTCTGCTAAACAAGTCCATATGTTATATTTAAAAATGACACCATTCAGTTATATAATAAATATTCACCTAATCAGAACGACTAAATAGCACCTTTCCATTAAGCGCTTTAATTTTTTTTTTTTTCAATCGCAACCAGCAAAAAAAATGCAGTTTCCGTTATACAACTGTATGTATGTATATAAAAGTCACTTAAAAGTCAAATTTTCTAGCGCGTTAAAAACGTGTTTGCATGTGACAAATTATTATCGATATTATGCTTGAATGCTTCTAAAAATATTGTGAATGACATTATGCGACGCTATCATTTGGTCAAAAATCAATATATTTAGCTTATATAAACAAGTTTTTTGTATAGAATTTTTGATTGAATTTCAAAATTTCAGCTGTATTGCATACAGCTAACCCACTTTAATACTTCAAATTTATATATATGTTATGTATATCTAGTATTGATTTGATAACTATTATTGAGTATAGCAAACCTGATAAGCTACATTTTTAGAATAATTTTCAATTGAAAATAATATTTGTTTGCTTATTTTGAGTTGGAAAATGATTTGTAAGTATTTTAGAGTAGCAGAAATATATTTAAAAAATTTCAATTGGTATACTATACCCATTTTTGTATGGCTATACATTTCTTATAGAAGTACGAATTATAGTACACTCAGTCCATACGATACCAGTGACATTACAAATCCAAAGTTGCAATTTTTAATGACTGAATGATTCACATAACTCAACACAATTAATTTTTTTTTATCTGTGGAAAAGCTGTGAATCAGTGTAATAACTATTTTCTTTTATATAATTTTTATGTACATACATATATTATAGCAAAATTTCCGATATCTTCATATTTCATATTATCAAATATTTTTTAAATAAGATAAACGATTTCCACATATTTTTTTTTTCATTTCATTCTCTCATACAATCTATTTTGCAATACAAATACAATATCCACTATTTTATATACTTAAGTCTTCATTATGTCAAATTAAATGACAAAAAAAAAAAAATCTGTCAAATTGACAATAGCAGAATTTTGATAAATACTTTATCATTATAAAAATTTAAACTTATTTTGAAGTATATTTCAGAGAAGTGTCAGTTCGCCGAGGAAATATATGTTTTAAATTTCAATTGAAACAATTTTAATTTGTTTGATAACGATTGTCATTAAATTTGTCACAGTGAGAACCGCACATAAGTAAGTTTAGATCACCAATTTCATATGTGTCTTTATGTTTATAGTTATTTTCTATCTTTTAAAAAGAATAGATAAAATAAAATAAGAAATATGGTAAATAAAAAAATAAGATAAAAAATAATGAACCTCATTAATTAAAAAAAAATAAATTTTATTAAAATTGAAACCAAAATAATATACAATAAAATCTATGTTTGGAATTTGGAAAAAATACAATTATAAAATTTATTTAAAATTATATTTTGAAATATTTAAAACCCATAAAATCATTAAAAAAGAATAAGGAAATCTTTTATTTTGAATATTAAAAATATTTTTATTCCATATAAAAAATTATGAAAAAATTCATTTTAAAAATTGTAAAATCTTTATAATCCTAATACAAATAAAAATTTAAAATTCGGTTTTATTTACTATAAAAACTTAAATAAAATACTAATAAAGGAGAGTAAAGAGAATTCAAAAAATTTTAAAAATAATAATAGTTAGAAAATATTTCTTTTTTGATTTATTAGAAATATGTAATATGAGTTTAAATATTTCAAAGATGAGAAATTAAACAAAGAAATTAAAATTTTTCATATATTTTTATAAAAAAAAAAAAAAAAAAAATAATATGAAATTAGCAAACGTCCAGCATCACTTGAGGCTTGTAAATGCATTTGGATCATTTAAAACAAATTTGAAATTATTAACGAATTATCGAAATAAAAAAAAAAAACAAATGTTTGAATAAAAAAATGTATCTTTGGAAAATTATTACTTTCTTCAATGATATATTTAAAAAAATCAAAAGTTATTAAATTAAAGAACTTAAGTGAGTAAGACAATAAACACGAATATGAACACAAATATTTATTGTTTGCATACGTATTTGTATGCACATATAACATTTTCATGTATTCATTCCACACCAACAAATTCATAGGATTCACTAACTAACAAAATATATATATAAATAAGAAGCCGTATATATATATACATATATATTAAAACGAAAAAAATCGGCGCAAATTGCTCGCGGCTTAAAATCGTCGAAGCCACTCTGCAGTGAAAGTAGGTCCGCGCCAAAGCAATCAAAAGTCACTTGAGAGCAGGACCAACGCATGTAAAACACAAGCAAAACAAACACGCAAAGCACAATAAACGAGGCGATATTACATAACGGTAATCAAGTAAAAAAATATGCCATACAATAAAATAAATATAACCAGTTAACAAGCGGAGAATGAGAGGAGTTTAGGAATGCAAATTTTACATTGTTATATATCGGCTATATAACTCTTAAAATACGAAAAAAAAACGAAAAAAAACACTGCTGCAATAATGGAGCAGCAACGATACACGTGCATACATATTTATGCAGACGAGTAACATACCTGCCGTTGGCGGCTTCGCTGGATTCGCTGGATGCCCACCGATTATTTGCAGATATAATATCACAGACAAAAACAAATACTTTTGCATGATGCTCGCTTATGCTCGTTTATTTTCGTTGTTATATTGTTATTGTCGTTGTTGTTGTTGCAGGCGTCGTTGCTTTTGATTAAATATGTTATTGAAAATGACTTTAAAACTGTATTTTTATGCAAAACAAATATTTTTCGTATGTAAATTAAGATTTTTTCAGTTTTTTTATGCTGTTCAAACGTTAAGCTGAAGACGCTTTGAAAGAGTAAAACAAAAACAAAAAAACAAACGTAAATACAAACAAACACGGAAATCAGTTACGGTTTTACGCACTTCTCAACGCGCGCACACAAATATTTCAAAGGCAGCCGGAATATCGGAAACTAGCGGACTGGTTAGTGGATTTGCTTTTGTGATTTTTTGTCGATTTTTTCGAAGGGTAGACAGCGTTTTTTAATGTATTTTTAATTAATTTATGCACAATATAACTAAATGAAAAACAAAATTAACAAAATAACAAAAACAAAATTAAATTGTGAAAATATTTAAATTTTTCAAATTTTTGTGTTATGCTTTAGAAAACTGTTCCGACTACTACAATGACGCGCTCGACGCTGGCCCAGTGGATGCCACAGATTAAAGCTGCTGTCACTCAGCTACGTAAAACGCATTCCCGAAATGTTGTCACATCAATGTATTCGTGCGCAACGACACAGCGACGACAAGCGCACACACAAATAGTTAAATAAAAAAATTAAAAAAGAAAACTAAAAATTGTCAGCTCGAAGCAGCTCGACTCGATATAAAAATTTAAATTCAAATTTCGAAGAAAGATGTTGTGGACTGTCGTCGCGCGTCGTCGTCTTCGAACACGACGTGAAATGTGAGACGAAAGTGAAAACGTACGTACGAACGGTTGCGACGGCGGCGGTGTACTCGTTAATGAAATCGAAAGTTTGTGACTTAAGTCTTTCGTTTTGCTACTGGCTCGTATCGGCGGCTGCGATTGTCAGTCGTTCGACCGTTATGTTGGTGAAGTGCGCATGTGCGCCTGAATTGACCGTTGATGAAGAACTAATTTCGCAGCAAGTAGACAACTAGCGCCGCACGGCGCACAGCATACAGCAGCGAGCGGGAGGAGTTCCAGCGCACACAGCGCGCAGCAAAAGCCAACCGACCGGACGGAGCCAGCCAAGCAAAGCAAACGAGTCTTCAAGCGGTTGCTGAGCCAAAGCGACTCAAGTGGACGCAGCGAAGAGCTTAAGAGCGTCCAAAAGAGCGGCTTATGAGTGTGAGCGCACACAAGGAGCGCAGAGGCGCTGAGAATTTGTGTGCGATTTTGAAGCTTTGCGTTGTGAGTGTTGTGTGAAAAGTTGTTTGCGTGTGAAGGAGAAGGCTCCACATATACAAATACATGCTGGTGGAGCGCAAAAGAAGCGCTGTAGCAGACGCATCCTCACGAGCGTTCAGCTGCTTTGCGAGCAATAAAAATTCTTGTTTTTTTTTTAGATTTTTTTCTCATTCTTGAAAGGATGACCAGGGGCGTGGCGGTGCTGCGCGTGAGCCAACTTGTTTGTTGAGGTATTTAAAACAACAAAAATAATTCAAATTTATTTGCAAATAAACTAATTGTTTAGTTTCTGTGAGCTTCATATATACCTATATGCACATATTAACACATACTATATGTGTGCGCATCAGCTCTGACATCAAAGGTGGGGCACGCAAATACCAGTTGTGGTTGTGCGTTATTTGCTAACTATTCTTGTTGTGAAGATTTCGTCTGTCCAAGGTAGTATAATGTGCCAGCCAAGCGTGGCGCAAAGAGTAGCAGCAACAAAAAATCGGAGAAAAAAATTTGCAAAGTTTTCGCAAAAAGCCAAAGACACCTCTGTTGTTAGGTGCAAGTGCACTGCGACAACTTGCGATTGCAAAAATAGCCGATTATGTTGCACTTGTGCACAAACGACATTCCACACTCAACAACATCCAAACTTAGTGCGGAATTGTCATTGCAGCAACAACAGCAAAAACATTATATATGCACATAAAATGAATGTCAAGTGTTTTTAGTTTAAGTAAACTAGTTTAACAATTACATGAATGTAAAAAATCCATAATATATATTTAACATGATGATATCATATATATATGTATGTATTTATGTTTATTGCTGCATGTTTTGAAAAAATCTGTGCTAAGGAGTTGTAATATATAAAATGAACGGTTATGAGGTGCCTTATGCAATAATTTCCCGCAGTGAAGAGCAGCTAAAGGCAACTTTTAATTAAAAATTTGATAAACGTGAATTTTTTTGTGTCACTTGGCATTGTGCCTTCTCTTTGTACTGAATGTTGGAAGATACTTTTATATATGTTCATTCACTAAAATCAGTTTTAGTGTTTTTTACTTTCATATCAACAAATTTTGCACGGAGTTACCAGATGGTTATTATAAATTATTGCATATAATTAACTAATAATTTTCAAGGCTCCAGTTATCGCTTAAGGATTTTTTCCTAAAATATTGGTAAATCTCTTACATAATTTAATATTATTCAGATGGATTCTTTTTCTTTCAATAATCTGTCTGTGTACCAAAAATGCGTGACATCGGATCATAACTTATACCTAATATTATAGTTTTACAACCGGTGGTTACTCAAACTCGATATGCCGGATGAATCGGCTATGCCTACGGATACCCTAACGACACAAAAAACAGTGAACTACCTGGGTGTAAGACTGGACCCCAGATTAACCTTCTGGGCACAAATCCAGCACGCCGGAGGAAAAGTAGCGAAAATCGCTTCCCAACTTAGCAGACTGATGGCCAACATTGGGGGGCCCACCCAAGTAAAGAGAAAGCTCATAATGTCAACCACTATTAGTGTTTTACTATATGGAGCAGATAAAAAAAGGGAGAGTCGGCATAAAGCATAGGCCAGAGTGCACCGGACTGCAGCTCTAAGGGTCGCAAATCTTACAGAACAGTGTCATATGAAGCAGTATTAGCTGTAAGCGGAAATGCCCCAATTGATCTCCTAACACCGAAAGGAAAAAGATGTGGGAACTACAGAAAGTATGTCCATTGCTGCGACGACAGCTTTGATGATGCGGTGCATTTTCCACCCCTTCTCCCGCGAAAAATTTAATTTAATTTTATTTTGTTTTATTTTAATCTATTTTATTTTATTAAAAAAAGTATTTGTTTAACAAAATTTTGTGAATAAGATGTAGAAAGATTATTCAGGTGATTGTTCAAAAAAAGTAAAAATACTGGCAGATTCAGTATAATAATACGTTTACATTTTTAGAAAAGTTTAGCATTCTGTGGAGAATCATTATTATTTTGGTCTATATTTGCAAAAGACAACATTTAATTTGGAAATCCCATTTCAGAACGACAAAAAATGAAATGTCCAGACCAACCTAAAATTCCTACTGATTTTCAATCCCTGTGTATATTAAAGGCAAAATAGTCGAAAAGATTTATTATTTTTTTAAATTTTTGTAAAGATGTACCGACGAACAGTTTTCTCGAAAAATCCAATTTAATTATTTTGAAATAAAATAAAATAATAATAATTCCGAGACTTTTAAGAGGCAATTTATATTTTCCTTCAAACGTAAGCATTAAGGTACAAATATTAGGTTAATTCGACGTTTAATATAGGCTATAAGAAACAATTTTACAATCCAAAAGTGGAACGTATTTTATCTTAAATGTCCAGTTATCTTGGCTGTAGTAGGACGGTTTGGTGTAATCGGGAGATGGTTGGAACAGAGCTATTTTTTTTGTTTGCCTATATTTTCATCTAAAAAAATTTTCAAATATATATTTTTCGATTCTTTATTTGAAGTTATTGTTAGTTAGTTCACAACTGTTTTGGTATTATTTATGCGCTGTCACTTTAATGAGTTTATTCAAACTAATTTTAAATTTACTTTAGTACTATAGAGAGTTGGAATTTTTTCTCTACTTTGTGCAGAAATATTTTCTTAGATATTGCTGAAGAACAAATATACTACTCCATACTTTGAGGTAATTAAATTTAGTGCTGCAATTAAATGATAATTTACGATGAACGATTAAATCTTCGTATAAAGTCAAATTTAACAGCTAAAAAGTAACTGTAATTAAAAATTGTGTTTACCACTCGATTATATGCTCCAAGCAGCATATGACGGTTAATATGAATTGGCTTTCAAGTCGGCAATAGTGCTTAAAATTTTTTTAAAATCTTACATTGTCTAAATATGCAAATATACTATAACAGCTTTTTTAATTATAATAACGGTACATTTCGAATTTCATAATCACGATTTTATAGCATCACTGCCAATTAGAATGTTCTTTTGGTGTGGTCGGTTTTTTTTTTCATTCTATACTAATCCCGTTTTATTGACAATTTCTTTAGCATTGACTCCTTTCTTACTCGTTCGGCAAGAGTTGAAGCACTTATTAACAATTCAGTTATTTAAATGAGCCAAATTATGAGAATTTCTATTGGAAACTACAAAATACAGACACACAAACCGACATAATTATGCACGAGTCGCGAAGGTGAATGCCATATACAGAATTCAAGGTTAGTTTTTGTTGAAAAAAATATTGGATGCTTAAGCTTTCTCTAACAGAAAAGTAGAAATAGTAGAAGTCATACTAAGCAGAAACATGTTTGCACTTTGTTAATCACCTGAGCAGAACTTGATTTGGGATTTTTTTTCTCAAACTGAATTAGAAAAGATTTATGTGAAATTTTGCACTAAAATTTTATTGTCTTCCAATTTGTGTTCTTGTAGAATGGAAAGAAGCATATATAATTAGCAGAGATGTTGTCGCAACTAGCAAATAGCAGCGAAATTTGCAATTTTATCCCGATTTGGCAATTAAGTTTGCAAATTTCTTTATTCAAATGAGTGTTTTTTAGAAAATTGCGAAGAAAGCTGAATAATTTAAACTGTAACAGCCGTTGACTTTGCTGTGTGGTCGGCCAAAGAACGAAACTAACCACAAAATTGGCTCGTAAAGTGTTAATTAAATTTCAGAATTTCATCAGAAGTCGTAAAAGTGTTGACAGACGTCAATGATATAACAAATTATATAGCCGAGATTCTTGCGCTAATCAAATTTAATTAATTTTTATTTTCTCATATTACGGTAAATGTTCTTAAAATACACCAGCATTTTATTACTCTTTTGTTTTCTATGCCAAAATAACGGTTTTTTAATCATTCGCCAATTGCATATAATTAATTTATATTAATCTGTTGATAAACTCCTAAACTTCAATAAAACCGTATAATCATAGTGACTATACTACTAAGACTAGGATGTTGTTGCAACGTCTAATATATTCCAGAGATGGTTGTTTTGGTGTATTAGCAAATTAAATTCTTTGGCAGATACAAATCCGCGTTCTTTTCCGACTACTTTGGAACCGACTATTGTGGAGGACCTTTGAGTATTCGAAATTCATATTCAACTAGTCAAGTGGGCCATCTTATTATAGTCCCTGCTAGTTTTGTTAGGTAACATATGTGTTAATTTTCGAAAATGAGTAAAACTGATTAACAAAAATATTCACACTTCTTAAAATATAATATTTTTAGAATTTATCATAGAAGAAATATTTCACGGATCTTATAAAATTATTGTCAGATGATATGGATCACAATCCTATAAAATTGTCAGTAAAAGAAGTAGAATCATATGTTCTTATACCGCATTTGCTTTGTAGCTTTAACCCCTACTTCATAGCTAGATAAGTTTTAGGTGGCTTTAGTTAGGTGGCGCTGGGGTTAACATATATCAATAATCGGCTTTAATGACCGATATATTTCATATTTATCATCTATGTTTTGCATTTGGCATTAAATTTGTTTAAGTTTTTGTTTTGTTAATAGTTAATTCCAATAGCATAGTATATTTAATGCGCAAAAAAGCGCTAAACCTTGTAAACCACTCAGACTTACAAAAGTACGCATTTTTCATTGAGATTAATGTGAAAACTATATTTAGTTGTCAAAAGTTCGACTCCAATTGACATTCCATTTATGATAAACTGCATTCTAAACCAAACTGGTTATCAAAATCCTCTGGCAATTGAGGCGTCAAAGCAAATGCAATTTTCGAAGCCAATGCATCAATGTCAATCGTTGTTGGTGCCACGACATAGCAGTTACGATACGTGACCAAAAGAAGTGATTGGTTTTGATGCATTGCAAAAATTTTTTTATATATTTTTTTTTTTTACACTTTTTACACATATTGTAAGCTGTTTCGCTAATTAAAGACAGCTCATAAGCAGAAAATGCTAGAAATCGCAAAAATAAAAGTTAAATGGTGCACAACAAAGGCAATACGTTCCGAAATAATCATCTTTTCTTTTTGTTTTTTTCCTAATCCTTTTGAAAATCAATTTGAAAACACTTAGTTTAGCAATAGACACAGTAAAGCCATAAATGTGGTGGAACTATTAAATAGTTTATATGTTACTGATATCATTGTCAAGGTTGTGATATCTTTGTGTATAAATCGAAATGTATTTGCAGAACTATAAACGGTAGGTTTAATGTTAGTGCGCGTTAAAAGTTATCCGGTGAGTTTACAATATAGAAAGAGCGCTTGATAAATAAAATAAGCCGCAGACTCGTAGAACACATATATAGTATATAAGTACGTATGTATAAATGTTTGGATTTGTATAATAAAATATTTTGCCGCTCAGATTATTGGAGTATAAATATATGCAAAAGCGTGTGTGACGTATTTACTATTCAACAACAACAAATATACTAGATCTGCTCTAAGTTCAAGTTGGAAGTCAATGACGAAGTCGAAGTTGAATTATTTAAGACTGACGATAACACATGTAGCGTAATACCGTAACCAGAAATATTTCTACGCATACATACATAAATATAAATATTTCTTATTCGTACCATAGATATTTATATGTAGTATGTTTATATTCATTTAAATTCTTAATTCTTATATGACATACCAAATTTCGTAAAAGCACCAGCCTGGTTTTGATTCTTTCGTGTAAATTAATATTTATTTATCATTAATGAAATTCATGAATAAAAAGTAAAATACTAACTCAAAATTATGAAAGAATTTATGTAAATTATTTATTATTATTGTTGTAGTAGTATATATTTAATAGCTCGTAAAATTCTCAAATTACTTTATGGAAACTTGGACAATCTTATTCGTGGAAGTAAAGATCTAATAAAGTTTCGTGAGAATGAGGGAAGAGTTCGAAAAAGTGTTGTTCGATAAAGTGTCTTACAAGAGAGTGAGAGAAAGATCATCTGATGGTCGCCTTTCTGCTTATTTTTTGCCACTAGAGAAAATAGGTGTAGACTTTTACTTCGTTAACCCTTAAAAGCCTGATAACTCCGATTCACTCAAAATTTTGATACGTATATAATTGTGGTTACAAACAACATTTGTTCTACGATATTTCTAAAAAATTATTATTTTAGATTTTACAGGATATTTTATTGGGAGGTCCTTTGAGGACCTCGTTAGAGAAATACATTTTCAATATTGATCTTTACAAAAACCCAAATTTTATTGAGATGTGGCCATCGTGCTGGATTTTCTAAACCTACTTCATTCGTCATCATTGTTAGTCACATGAAAGGACAAAATTGTCCTTGAAATTTTTTTGATGTCAAGTCAAAATATCAATGACTATAAAGCTCACACAAAAGTGGTGACTGAACTAAAAGTTAACGGATATATCAAAGCACAAGGTCATGTAATGTGATATACATGAAAGATTTACAAAAATAGCGGTTGGTTCCTGGAGGAATCGCCTTGCGTTAATAAAGTAGCCGTAATGTAATAGTAGATTCAAAAGTCCTCATAAAAACTGACTCAGTTTCATTCAAAATATAATTTTTAAGCACCTTTCGAAGTAGGCAACTACTGATATCTAAAATAACACAAAAACAAAAGGAAATGTTTCACATTCAAAAACTCTTATTTACATTTCCATTTAACATTTAACTCAATCAACTTTACTCAAGTCGTTGTTCGATTCGCCACTTGCACAAATCTGTTGAATGTAAACAAATTACAGAGCAAAGCGACAATAAGTTATCGAATTTAATGCAATACAAGAGAGAATATGCTATGGGACTTATACCAGTTACCAGTTGTTTGTCCGATTCGCTCCGCTCTATGTTCGTCAAATAGTTTTTATAATTTTATGGTACATTAGGAAGAAAAATTTAAGTGAGATTTTCTTCAACAATTATATAATTTTATCAAAGCAGAAGTAGAAAGAACTATCTATCAAAACTGTATATGAGAAGCGGACGCTTATAACAAACATGGTCTAAATATCTATCTTGATTGAAATTCGTATTTTAATTACTGTTATGATAATATTTATTTGCGATTATTCAAATTGTTAACTTATTTCTTAACAAGTTTAGGAAAATATTGATCCTCATACTTATATGTTATATGTAAACATGCCATATATGTAAATATATCAATAATCGAATACCTACGTCAATGATTTCACTTTCATAAAATCCAGTACCCCAAAAAATCGGAGCTGAATTTGAATATTCTTGCGCTCCTATTATTTTAATTTTGTTGCCATTTATTTTTGGCAACAAATATTCAAAGCACTAAATCTTCTTATAGGTTAGGTGAATTAGTTGTGGGTTTCGAAACAATTGTTGGTACAACAGGTTTCGTGTTAAGAATTCAAATCGACTTTCTGACAACTTTTTTCGCAATTTATTGACGTAACTGAGATGTGCAAAAGTCCAACATTATATTACTGAGAAGAGTGGCCATCAGTACAGACTTTTTTGGCAAGATATTTATGAATTTATTATGCAATATTTGCGAGGCGCAAATCGAGTTTCTGCGCCGAGTCGATAAACGCATGAATTGCGAATTTTGTTTTGTGCTTTTTTCAATAACTTTTTTGGTGATTTTTTGTTTCTGAATTAAGATTTTTTGAATACGTTTTTTGTTTGATTTACGTCAAATGCTTAATTTGCAAATTTTGTTGTTAAACGCTTGCTTTAAATGCGATATACTCGTACATGTTGCAATGACGTGCTAATTGCTGCTGCTATTAAGCTAGATACGAAGCCTGTATAGCGTTATTCGCTTATTCTCTTAATTGTTTGACTTAGAGTGCGAAAAATATTAATTTTTTGTTTGCTAATTTTCAGTGATTTTTTTTTTTGTTGGCTTGAGCCGTGGTCATTATTCTTTTTCGCACACTGAATAAACTGAATATGTTTATGATTTGATATTTCAGCAAAAATTTCCAAAGATTTTGGTGAGTAAATATGAATCGCGGGTATTTTTGTTAAATCGCTTATTATCTACTGGTGTTGTTGGTATATTGCACTAACAGTAAAACTGCAGAAAAATTGCATTAATTTCGTGTTAATATTTATTATTTATATTAACTCGGATGTGATTAAGAGCTATTATGTCATTATATCATAATTCGTACAACAAAAATTGCAACTGAGTCACAAGGTCACACATTAGTTGTCGAGCATCAATCTGTTTGATTATTCCAATTATATATAAAAACGGTAAATATCAAGATTGAAGAACGTAGAATTAGTAGTAACACTCAAATTCGGCTACTTAGATCATTAAGTTGCTATTTTAGCTAGCATTATGTGTCATAAAAAACATTGAATATCTTTTAAAAACTGCCAAAAGCCACTGCAATCACCTTGAGAATGGGTATAAGAGCGGGATAACTTGTTTCATAATTCAACTATGCATTGTGTGCGTCACAAACGAAATGCTATAAAATTTTAATATAACGGTGAAATATAAAAATCTATAATTTCTTTCAGCGCAAGTTATAATTCTTGTTTTCTATAATATATTTTTATAGAAATATACACGCGCGACCATTATACATTTTTATTAACTTTAATTAAAATTTCGCATATTTTAGATTTCAAATATGTAAATGCAAGCATTTTTAAATATTGCCGATTCTGGTTTGTGCTTTAAATATTTTTTAAACAAATATCAAACAAATCACAAGCGCGAAAGCAATGAACACATAATTTCTTCTAACGTAGGCGAATAACTTTTTTATAGATTTTATAGCAAAAAAACGCCAACTGCACCCAATTGTTCGCAAATGAGAATGAAATTAAATTTATGGCCAATATTAATTGCAATTTGGTAAAATTATGGAAATTTGAAAATGAAAGCAAAATGCTTGGAATTTTTAATTGCATAATGGTTTTTATTTATTGCAACAGGTTGTAAATATAACATTTTCTAATTAAGCTTTTAAATAACACAATTTGATTCTAATTTTCAATTGATGAAAATAAAAATGTTCAACGAATTGATTGTAATTTTATCCGATTTTAAAGGTGAACTTTTTTCGAATTGTTCAAAAATCAGAGATCACTAATGAAAAGAAAAATTTAATAAATCTCGAAAATTCTTTCATTTAAATTTATTAAATTAAAAGTGATTTATCTTCTGCTATTCTATTCGTCAAAACATGTAGACTGCTGAATCGAACAATCAACTAGTATACATGAAATAAACTGGTATAATTAAACGGAGAAGATTATATAATAAGGTTATACCATTTTGATCAATACTGTATTATAGATGCTAAAATATCTTTTATGAATTGTATCACCTTAGTTCAAGTCGCAACGCTATCACTTCATACTCATACTCATATGATACTCTAATAGCTTTGTGTTTGTGTCACTGAGAAATATTAATCATAAGAGAGAAGAGCTCATATGTAGATATCAGATAGGTGGCGTTTCGAAAATGGCTCTTTATTTCTTTTGACATTCACTTAGTATGTAAAGTTAATTTCCTATATAAGTATTTCAATCATTTTGATCTGTCTTGATGATAATGTAGAAAAGAGAACGAATTGAGAACGGGAATAGAAAATAGTATTCTTTTATTCTTAAAGTAGTATCCATCGAACAAATTTTTGCTTTATTAGACTGCTCCCACATTCTCCATTCATACTTTCAAACTCTTGTTTGCCGCTGAATTGTCCATAAAACTTTCCAAATATAAGTTTTTTCAAATATCAGCTTCATCAAACAAGAAAGCCTAGAGCAGGCAATGATAGATACCATAGTTTTTGGCAACATATTCTCATCTACTATTGCTAGCGAGATTAAAAATGAAGAATCTAATTGTTTGTCAACTATAATAGTATAGTATATAGACCTCAAAGACCTTTTTATGAATATTATTTGGTGCATATTAGACGAACTCGACATAAATAAATTCAAATATAGTACATACGATCTTAAATCCCTCCTTTAAAGTGTCAACAGTATTGCAGAAACCACACTCGGTAGGAGCTCTGATATTTTCATATACTTAGTTGGAATGTTCTCAGACTTATAACGAGTCAAGTATCAAGAGTTCAAGTGACCTCGTGAAGGTATTCTAAAACTAGTTTAGCAATGATTAATTTTGCAAAAAAAGAAATTACTTCTCTACAATAAGATTAAGCAAGGCAGGCAATTTAAACTAAAAAAAAATGTTTATTGCCGTTTTTCGCATAATAAAAATTCTGCAAATTACAGAAATTATCGCAGTGTACATAGTACATAATTTAGGATCAGGTTTCAGTTACATACAAAAATTTCGCAGTGGAAAAAGACGGAAATCGCAAATAAATCACTTAGCAGTTGCAATTTAATGACAGACCGTAGGGGATCGCTAAACAAAGCCAATAACCTGCGACTATTAAGCAGCCGAGAAATGCACCGCAGAAGATCCTTGCACGTCAGTTAGCGGTTAAGTGCGATTCCTTGTCGACCTTGAGGATATTGAACGACAGCACAACATTCCAAGTGAATCGAATTGAATACACACACATACATGCTTGAAGGCAGACGAACAAAGCCTACACTTTATTGGAGTAAACAACACGCTTGCAAGATTTAAATATTGTAGCGGAAAATGAGCGACGAAAGAAAAAAAAACAGAAAATAAAAACCTGATTTTAAGTTAATGTATAATAAATTACGTGTAAGCGATTATGCGTCGGAAGGCGCTACGATCTGCCAGAAAGGCCTGGGCGCGCACCGATGCCGTTCACAGAGGCCATTGGCCAAACGGCGACGCGTGTACCAGCTGACAGCTATGTGAGCTTTTTCACGCATACAGTCATGGTGTAGTTGTTGCTTTTCTTGTTTTTGTTTTTGTGATTGCAGAATAAACTGTATGACAACGCGTGTAAGAAGAATGCTATAAAAGACACAGCAACGGTAAGTTGCTATGTACTCGTACATATTTATAAACACCTTTATCGCTGCCCCGAGAGCTACTAAACCTTGGATTTTTATTTCACTTGATTGTTTGCGGTTGAAACAAAGAATTTATGGAAAGTGTGCTTATTTATCGGATAATGGCAGCTTTTCAACTGAAATACTCAATGATATTTTTCGTAATTAGCCGCAAATTATGAAATCACATGCACAGCCGAGTACCCAATGGGAATTCACAAGAAATACAAATAAGAATTTTTAATTGCCGGACAATTAAAAGCTTTTTACGACTAATTTTCGTAACTCATGACTCAGCTCTGTTTAAGTGTCAAACTTCTTGGTAAGATGGACACAAATCTGCTTACCTTTCGTCTTCCACAAGTAATAGCATACAGAGAAAACGGTTACGAACTTACAGATCATATATCTGCATTTTAGACGGCGAGTTTTGCGGGAAAGTCCATTTTCTAGTACGTTCAACGTATTGATTCTACAAACTTTAGAAAGTGCTGAATCGAACAAACAGGTATAAAATACTTACACTGGTATAATCTAGTACAAAAAGTTTAACTATATGTTATAACTACATCGTTTTCAGAAGTTAATTTTAATTCAGAAGAGAATAAAGTGCAATGAAAAGACTCTAGAACTTTCGGGTCTTACAAAAATATTTTAATACCTTAATAATTTGGACGGTTAATTTTGGACAGAATAGATATTTGCTACCTGCTTTATACTGAAATATTTATTTCGTCTATTTATATTAAATTCGATTTTTTAATTTAGTCTTAAGTTCTTTAAGCCAAAGGAAATGGATAAAGCTATAGAACCATATGGAAAGTGGAAGTGGATGAAATCCGACGAAGGGAGCCATAGAATTTAACAAGATTTATTCAGATCTCATCACGAAATGTAGAGCGCTATAAGCCTATTGATGCCTTAAGCCGTCTTGCTCGTAGTCAGGGTTTTCATCAGGCGGCCAATTAGAAATAATCAACTTGCCATCTGTATCAATAAAAGACAAATGTAGTAAAGGACCTATACAAAAATCGGCAATGTTAGATTCTTCTTGAAACACTGTATCCATTTTAGGAAGTGATAGCAGAACTCGAAATTTATAAACAACTTTTCATACCATAAAATTCTATTGACTGCATTTGTAAATCGCATTTGTGTCTCCAATAACATACCAACTTAAGCTGACATGCCAAAAACCAATCAATAAAATAAATAACCAACCAAATAGGCATTTTTAATTAAAGATATAAGAGTCAGCTAAGCGCTTGAGCGTGAGATCGCGAGCGCGTAATGATCTTTCTTATCATGGCATCAATTTTTTCAACGCAAAGCATGATCCACTCAATCAATGTCACGCTGAGTGCAGTGAACAAAAATTTAATAGCATCAGGTACATGAATGTTAGTGTACATATATAGCTTTAAAAGTCTGGATTTAAAAGTTTTTAAGTCGCCAACGACCCTCACTTACCGCTGTCAATTTCATTTTCGCTGGGATCACGATTAAACACATCGCTGTAGTAGTGATCGTGTTGCTCAGATTCGACACTTTGTAGTGACTCTTGACCATCATCGGCCACTTCATCGGCATCGGCATTGATATCCGTATAATACTCTGTACTCTTTTGCAGCGTCGGTTCTGCATCTTGTTCTTCCTCCTCTTCAGGTTCAACAACTAATTGCTGACGATGTGCACCGGCGCCCCTCGGCCGTTGTCGTTGTTTTTGATTAGCACCGCCATATCGTTTGCGACCGTTCGTTTTTTGTGTATCAACACCACGACGGAAATTGTGAAAATCTGCCGCGGAGGAGAAACCACGCGGTCGTGGACGTGCCGTCGTAGAGGATGATGGTTTGGGTAAGATTTCCGAGATGGTGGGTATGCGTTCGTTTGTGCTGCGATTTGGGAAGAGTCGTCGTTCCAAATATTTGGCAAATATTTGTTGTGTTATCTGATTTTGTCGCGCGATCTCCGCTTCGTCCAACTGGAAGTCGCCAGAAGCTGGAAGGAAGAAAAAGTTTTAGTTAGTTTTGTGGTAATATTATTGAAAATACTTTAGAGTAACAAATTTTAAAGATCTATATTTTTTAAATATATTATATATTGCCCAATACGACGACAACGCTAATCGCATTGTATAATTAGAAAATGGTTGTAAAAGTTTCAGAAGACGGGTCAAAAATTTATTAACTACTACATAGACATCGACTACATAGGAGAAGAATTATTAGTCTATAATTTTATGGAGGTCAAAAAGGACATGTTTTACATGGAAAGTAGGTATTTAGGGCAGTTCTATGGTTAGAAAATTTCAATGGATTAATCAGTAAGTGTGGTTTCAGCATGAGAACAAAAAGTCAGACGTCTTCAAGTCAAATTATGGATTAATAGAACTGGTAAATTCTCAACATAGTTCGGAAATTCCTTCAATTGAATTTTTTCAAGAGATCTTTCAAACATTATTCTTTAATTAGCATACTTTACACCTACGGTTTAAACTCAGAATAGTATTGAATGTATGTAATGCATCAGGACGGGAATAATGAGCGACTTGTAGAGTTTGATTTTGGTTTGTCGAGAGAGGACTTTACTTTTCAATTGCCTACTCAGTCCAAAGTAGCATTTGTTGGCAAGAGTGATTCTGCTTGGATTTCGAGGCTGACATTGTTGGTGTCGTTGATGTTGGTTCCCAGGTATACGAAACTATCTACGACTTCAAAGTTATGACTGTCAACAGTGACGTGGGAGCCAAGACGCGAGTGCGCTGACTGTTTGTTTGCTGACAGGAGATATTTCGTCTTCGCCTCATTGACCACCAGACCCATACGCTTCGCTTCCTTATCCAGTCTGGAAAAAGCAGAACTTAAAGCGCGGATGTTGCTTCCGATAATATCAATATCATCGGCGTACGTCAGCAGCTGTACACTCTTATAGAAGATTATACCTTCTCTATTTAGCTCTGCAGCTCGTATTATTTTTTCCAGTAATAGATTTAAGAAGCCGCACGATAGTGACTCACGTTGTCTAAAACTCCATTTGGTATCGAACGGCTCGGAGAGGTCCTTCCCGATCCTGACGGCGCTTTTGGTGTTGCTCAACGACAGTTTACATAGTCGTATTAGTTTTGAGGGGATACCAAATTCAGACATGGCGGCATAGGCAGCTCTTTTTCGTGCTGTCGAAGGCTGAACTTAAATCGCTAAATACTATTGAAAATCAATTTCTGCATAGCTCATCGAAAAAGATGTCAAGGTCAAGAGGTGAAGGAAATTTGCTTTAATTACCTGCAAACATTTGTAAGACCATACAAGCGACCCACTTTACTGACATATTTCTTTGATGCCGCAAAAAGCATTTGCTTGCTCATCGCCCACATTTTAATTTCAACATAATAATGAACACAACACTTATCTAAATATATGTGTAGTTTATAAATAAAATATTTTGCACAGCTGAGATGTGAAAGAAAACATCACTGACAAGCGATCATAAATCATGCGGTAAGCACTTCAAAACCGTTTTAACATATGTAAGCTTGTACAGCAGTACATCTGCACATTGATGGTACATAGATACGCATATGTATATAACATTGTTGTTATTAATTGTAATTAGATATTTGATAACAAAATAAATGGATAAAACAAACAGTGCATGGGCGAATATAAAAATTTACATAGATTGCAGATGTATGTACTTGTATGTAATGTACAATTGTATGTAATGAAATACAATTGTATTTACTGTTTCGAATTTTCTGTGTAGTATTCATTCGATTTACATAATTACATCATCAATTACAACAACATTCATCTTATTAAGAAACAGTTATAAATTGATCCTTAATTTTAATACCAACTGCAACTTTAAAGTGTTAATTTTAATGAGCAAATCAACGCATTTTGCTTTAGTAACAACTTGGCAGTCCTGGCTGATGCGCAGGTGCGTTGTTGTTGCTCATATTTCATATAAAGAAGTATGTGGTAGACTTTCTATCCTTGACATACTTTTGAACACACACTCAGCTAACAAGCAGATCTTCAATAGCGCCTAAAGTAATAATAACAACGGTAAATACCAAAACTACACAAATATTTGCATACCATCTTATACAAGTATAAACATACATATGAGTATATATGTATATACATGCATATTTTTTATATATATGAACAATCATATAACAAATACTCAAATCAAGCATAAATAGTAAATATTTCACCATATATGTATGTATTGTATGTAAATTCAAGTAGGTGCGTATGCGCTTCATCAAATTAAAAAACAATCAAAATTTCTTCAAGCACTAAGAAGCCCAAATAATGTAAATAACAAATAACCAAGCCTCTCTGTTGAGATTTTGGTTATTTAATTGAAAAAAAAAAACTGAAGATTTGGTCAGTAAACGCCGTCACGCATGCGCAAATGACATCAGTGAAGCGACATTGAAGAGCGTTAAATGATTTATTTGAGCTGTAGTTTGATGAGGTGCAAAGATTGCTTGCCAAACGATACGCATCGGCAATTTCGTCGTTCGGCTGAAGCGGAAAGCAAATTTTTTCTGGAAATATGTGCGAAAAAGTATGCAAACATTGTTGATTTATTTATTTTTTCAATGCGGAATTATTTCAGAAAACTAGTTTTTGCTATTATTTTAAAATTTTAAGTGATTTAAATTGTTCAAAAATCAGAGATAACTAATGAAACAAAAATTTAATAAATTAATTTCAATGACGATTTACAACTGATTAGTCGACTAAAGACGTTATATTTGGACTAATACCCAATTTCAATAATGAGTTTCTAGTTACTATTTGAGAGTCTATGAAGTAAAAGCATAATTTTATTGCGGTTGGTCTTCCTATGAACTTATTAAGAAATCATAATTTATCTTTTATGACTTTAATATAATTTATTGATATATAGATAGACATCTAACCAGGAGAAATTATGGTTCCAAGCTAATTAAACGTTATAATGCCGTCTTTGATTCATCTTGTCTATTTTCGCTATGTTTGAGCGAGTTGAATTCGATACAAGAGAGTATACGGATGCCTATTTAAAGTTTGCTATTGTAAATTATTGAAATCTCTCAAAATTGGCAATAAAATATATATTTTTTGTAAATGTAAAATTCAAGGGTTACTTAAAAAATTCGTAAAATCGACTGAGTTTTTTTAGGATGCTGGGGATCATCCTTGGATCCTTTTTCAACCAACAAATCAACAAAATGTTATTTTGCATAGAAAGAGGCACTTCTTCGGCAAAGCGCGAAGTGCATCACAACTGCAATTACAGTATCCGACAAAATTCTGATACCACACCACATTTTTTGCTATTATTTGAATATTTCTTCCAAGAGTGAAACCAGTCAAAAAGATTGACAAATGAGTCATGCGAGGCTCCAAAGTAAGTACATCCAAGGCACCATTAAATTCAGAGTTGGAAATGTTTTAGTTTGTGGTTGCTGTAGCTATAGTGGTCTATCAAATCTGGTATTGATCGAAGGCAAATGACGTTAGAGTCCTACGGAGTGATGCTGAGTAAAAATTTCTAGCCCTCAGCACAAAAAAATTACTTGGAAGATACTTTAAATACTAGCAGTACAATGAACTCATACATTCAAGTCGGGTTAAAAAAGAATGTTTCGATCAAAAATCGATACAGCTCCTACTTTGGCCAGCCCAAACCTCTGGCTTTAATCCTATTAAGCATTTATAAGGATATTTGAATGATAAGCTCGTCCGTTATTCTTATCGTCCCAATAATTGAGACATTTTAAATGTACTGAAGGACTCCAATTCAATTGGCTTGAATTAAATTATGATTTACTGCTTAAATTCTATAAAACTGTATTCAATACAATATATGTACATATTCATAGCTTTCGGTGTTTGCTGTACTCATTCAAGTGTGACCACTTCGAGTAGGCACGACTGAAACATTGTAATGTACATATGTGTATTTTTTCATATAATAGATGTCAAGTACTCACGCACTGACTTTGAATGTTCTACTACATACATACTACATATTGCACTTATATATATGTACATATGTTTTTTTATAAGTATGTATGTATGCACTTTAAAAATTTAATAATTTTGCTGACTAACGCGCAATTTGTGTAAACACTAAATAATTAACATATTTCCGTCAATTTATTAAAGTGCATACTCAAGAGACCATATGTATAAGTGTACCTAGCCAAAATATTAATTATTAAATACATGAACGCATAAATGCACGATTTATTGTATAAAAGTGCCACAATTACAAACAAGCTTCATATCCATTTATTGTATTTTTTTCATATGCACTTAAATGTATATGTAATGAGGCACATAAGTGATATTCGAAATGTTGTTTTGCATAATTTTCGTTTTTTTTGTTTTTTTTTTTTTGCAGCGACTAAAGTGTTGCCATTGCCATTCCCTTGTTATAGATATTATCTGAATGCGTATCATTTCGCCTGTGGTATTTTTGGCAGCTACTCATTAACGCTTGTATTATTATAATTTTACAGTTAATAACAATATAATTATAATATAAATATTTTTTTTTTATTGACTAAAAACACGCTTGCTATCCCTCATTCTGCTTTCGTTATTTTGAGTGCCCTTTAATTTATTTCGAAATGCCTGCATCGCTGGTGGGTCGTACAATCTCTTCGCTCGTAATTAGTTGCTCACGTAAAAACTATTAAAAGGTAGTTAAAACTTATGGCAAACATAAAGCTCATAAAGTTGCTATGGTGCAAGCAATTCGCCATTGCAGTCGTAAACTGCTTGCTTGCGAGAATTATGACAGTTTTGCTTTTTATTTCATGCCATTTTAAGCGAATTAAAGTGAAGAGCGCTCATTTGACGGTGATGTTTAACAAAATATGTGCCATTGGACTCTGAATTCAATGCTTGTTTAAATTGTGGTAAAAGCATTTTTTTGTATAAAATATTTGTAAAATGAGGTATGTTGTCACCATTTTCAAGAAAACTGAGAGCAGTAGCTTTACAACGTACAAAGTACTGATATAGTATATTGGCAACTATACTCAAGTCGAGAGACATAATAGATGTATTCGCATATATGCGTATACACAGCCTTAGTTGCAAGTCCTTTAGAGGGTAGTCAGCTTTGATAAACCTTTTCCTAGTCCTTTATTGATTTAATTATACCAATCAATGCTTGTTTGTTTGATTTGACGGACAAAGAACAAGTCCTCTCCAGATACACTGGGCAACTCTACATTTTATTATATTATATATATATATATTTGGCGTATTATATTAGGAAAGAAAAATTAGATTTCTTACTATAGCTTATTGTCATTATAAAGAGAGAAAAAAGCATTGGGATCTTAATTTCCTGTAGACTCATTTATATAGCAAATTAAAATGAGTTGAAATGATAATAGAGACATAACGTCCAAAAGAGACCTACTACCACAGTCCTGAGGTAGCCTATTGAAGAGCCGATTCATTGTTTCACAGCAAGGGTGAGGCGGCCACCAACTCTTTCTGTCAAATACAACAAATTGCAAAACGGAGACACAAATAGCGCTTTATTGCATACTCGATCAATAAAATTGTTGAAATCTTTTCGTAAAAGTTTGAAGTAATAAACTGTTGCAGTGGTCTTTCATAGCTTACCAGTGTAATTAAGTGATTAAACTCACGCTACGATTAAGTTAACCAAACGATTCAGCTAGTAGCAGCAGGCAATCACCGAAAAAACCATAAAATTGCGTAAGTCATGTGTAATATTTTTGAATTTTTTGGTGGATTTGCAAGTATTTGGATATGTGTATATGTAAGCAAGTAAGTATAATCGTATACCTGTTTAAATTCAATTCGATTTCGTCAACCAAATCCGGTAACATGCAGGATACCTAATAAAGTCCAACTATTTTTGCACTTTTTTCGGCAATTAAATTGCGCAATAAACTACAAGTGTCTCATTTTAATTTACATATTGTGTTTTATTGCACCTTATCGATAGCATTATTGACCTCATTGAGATTTTTGTAAGTTGGCGTCTCCTTGCAGGCCTACCAGTCTCAGCTATGCACGGCAGTTGTAGTCCTTCAAAAATGATGCCTTAGCAAGTGATTGCAATAAATAAGGTATTGCACAGTAAAAATCGACAGTTAAATGTACTGAGGTTGACGCGTGATATATGTATGTGCCTATGTACATGTATATATTTACTCGTGTTACTGTGACATCATGGATGCCATGAAATGAAGTGCAGCGACAAAATCTACATCATTGAAAATTGCGAAATCGAGTGCAGTAATGCAGTGTTAATTAAAAGTTAGCCACTCGTTGGTTGTTTTTTATTCATACCGAAAATATGCTAAGCGCATACATATGTACTTACGTACGATATATACATAGTTTACAAAAATATGTAAAAGTTGGGAACCCTTATAGCTCGGTACGATTGATACAGCCATACTTCCAACTTCTTTAGGTAAAGTTTTATGGTTATTCTCTCCACAGGAAACGTATTTAAACTTTTACCTACCTTTGTGATACAGAAAAATCTCCTCATTCTTGGATTCAAGAATCGACAAATCGCCTAGAAGTTGTTTACGTTGTATTTAACTCGCGAGGGTGCAGTAAAAAGTGAGATCCAAGAAATGTTAGCCGAGATCTCGCAAAAGCGGGGCATTCCAAAAGGAAATGTTGCAATAATTACACCTCGACCTCCGTCAAGCAGCTTCTGAAGCTAGCGTTCGGTAATATTTTTAGTTAGACTGTGTGCATCCCGTCTTCTAACTTCCTTAACTCGTCTGGACATTTATTTCTGGACCCCGTGGCTACAATAGCGTCATTCTTTGGCTTCAATGTATGCCTGGCGAGTGACTTTTTGAAGTTTGCACCGGACTTTATCTGGAGAATACGGTAGTTGGTCGCCAGTTCGTAGCCTACCTAAATCAAGCAAACTGGTGGTTACAACTTTTTTCTTCGCCAAATGAGCCCGATTTTTTTTAAATGCAACGTCGATACGGCCCTATAAGTCGGCATAGTAGAGTTATATCCCCACTTTAACCTCTTCTATGTGGTCGTTCACATATTTCCGGTCAATAGAGCAGACTTCGTTTTCTTTGAACGCGGAGTAGTTTTTCCCTTTTAAACATAAGAAACGATTGATTGATATTTTTCTTAAATAAATGTACAGATCAGACAGCTGTTTTCGTAATTATGAAGGTAATAATTTACGAGAATGCACTACCTTGCACGAGTCTGTACGAAATCGGTACGTACGTGTTTAGCATGCAATATTATTTTGCATTTTTTCATCTAAAATATAACACAATTAATTAATTTGAAGAGTGTTTTTTCGTTGGTAACGGTAGCTGGAGGCCAGCGTGCAAATTTGGCTTTCCGTTCCCTGCCTTCCCCTAGCTAACTGCAGCTTAGTTAGTGACAAAAAGAACCTTCCAACAATATAAGCAACAGCTTTCAGATTCTTTTTTTTTCGTTTTTTTGTTGCAGAAATTTACTGTTCTTGTTGTTGTTGAGTATCACGGATTTTTGCAACCACACGATTTATGGTTCTGAAAAAGTTTCCATGCCACAAATTTGCGACGATTTAGTGTCCATTGTTCGAGCTGGAAATTTCAGCGCCACTAAAACAATGACTACTGACGCTTTTCGCTTTCAGCCTTCCGCGCTTGCGGTACGGTGTGGGAGCAATGCAGAAAGAGTTGATAATTGGCTGCAGTTAATGGTGATTTTGTTGTTGTTATTATTATTATTGCTGTTCACTTAGTGTTAGTTGTGCAACATTCGTCACGGACACTGCGGACACCACGGCTTAATGTGCCAACCACAAATCATTTGTTGACTGCAGTTCTATTTGAATTTTTTATTTTTTTCTGTAAAAATATTTTTAGATTTTCCCTGGTGATTTGTAGTGAGCATGCAAATTTTTTTCATCAATGTCAGCAAATATTCGTGCGCGCTCGATTTCGTTGGTAGTTCCAGATGTTCTAACGATTTTCAAGCGCATGCCGATAATACTAGCCGAATGAGCTGACAAATAGTTACTATCCATTAGCGGCAGCGAAATCAAGATCGCGTTCAAGTTCGTTTTCAGTGGGTCGCTGTTGTTGCAGCGGTGATTTATGCCCTCCATTTAGTTGTCATTAAAATTATATGCCTTCACTTTCCAGTATTTTATGCAAGATGATTTCATTCGCTGTCATTAGACATCTTCACAACTAATTACTTCCATAAATTCCAACATTTCTAACTAGTTTCATTAATCTTTGCAATTTTAATTCTTTGTTTGTTGCTCTGTAATTAATTGAAATGCATATATTCTATTTCCATATACAATATTTATATGCATGAATGTCATTGCCATTCCCACTTGAATGAACTCTTACGAAAGATTTTTTCTGATTTCATGAAATAAGCATTGTATGCCACGTGAGTTAGAGTCACGATTATATTGACTGCAAATGCATGTAAACACTGGATATAATTCAGAAACATTCCACTCTGATCACAGCAGCTGTAATTGATAAATAGCGCGCATTTACGATCACATATCCGTGGTATAAGTTGATTTCTCTTCGAGGCAATACTGTCACTTATGAATGGGTGCCGCAAGCGCCGCATACCACATCCCATTGAGTAAGCATGGCTTAACGGTTAGGTAATGATCTGAATGATTAACCCTAACATAGAGGTAACTGTTCGAATAGCCAATGAAATATTACAGATATTTAATATTGAATAAGGTTTCATCCACAGTTTATCTATAGAGGAGACCCGTCTTCATGCCACCAAACTGTTGACATGTTTTGATAATACCTAAATTACATTATTCACTATCTAATTCGTAATTCACACTCTTGATTAACGGCCATTTAGATCTTCGAATGAAAAATTGGCTGAGTATTCTGATGTTCTATCCCATCAAGCTTCATCAACTTGCTAACATTGTCCAAACCCATTTAACGAATAAATAATGTACCTATAAACAACAGAAGAGTTCTTGATCTTTACGTCCATGGCTTACAATTTTCAGCACCCTTTATACAGCGAACGTATCTTCAATCTACTGAGCCAACATTATCGTGATTGCGAGACAGTCTGTTGTAATAAATACGGATAGTTACGGCTTTGACAAACATTTATTAAATTCAATAATTTACCGCTGGATTATTTATAGGGGAATAAACTTGCCTTATACCCTCTTCGAACGGTAAATATCAAAAACTTGCACCTACTAGAGGTTACTAAATCTAGATCCACCTTTCAGGAACTATCATGGAGTATTGATTTTGTTATGGAAAGTGAGGTTAGAATTTAGTCTTGAACATAACTGATTTCCTAAAATTTATATAAGGCGCTTTCTAACATCTTAATAGGGATTCAAATACCGAGTAAGTTCTACAAATACTTTACAGAAAGTTCATATGGCGACTGTACATACTATTATTTCCACCTTTCAGTATCTTTAGACTGAAAACTCGAATCGGAATTCCTTGGCAACATTGCAACTAAAGAGCGAAATAAAGTAATTATGGCTTAATTACCGAGTAACCAAAAAATCTTAGGAGAGTGACTGCAAGTATTAGTTTGAATCAAAGATCGCAAAAGACGATTGTTAGAATATTCTCAGCATCTTTCTGAGTTTAGTAAGAACAATACCGCAAAATCTGCAAGTGGAACACAGAACAGTCACAATTCACCTACAGAAACGATTGCGCACAACTTGATTTATTGCCAAAAAAGCTAACCACATTTTGGCATGCTGCACGCTGTTGCACGCATTGAAAGCAGAACGACAAATCGTTGCGATGATGAATTGGCAGCAATCAATATGACAATACTAAGCCTAACAGCATTGTAACTGGCAATTTCGATCACTGAAATGAGGCATACTTCCACTAGCAAATGGCTGTGAGCAAATTGAGTGGAGGAAGAATGGTCTAATTGTAAGTGCAAATGCAGCAGCCAATTAATCAGTGTACGAAGATTTCATAACTTTACAAATTTTCCAACAAAATAATTGTTATATAATTAAACTGCGATTGCATATGAACAATACAATAAGCAGAAAATGATTTGTGAAAACTGATCTCACTCGTAGTCGGCGCCATCAAGGAATCAAACTTGTGCAGTACTTTTCCATTGTTTTGCTGTTGTTGCGGCTGGCTGGCAACGCTTGAGCGAAATGAGGTTAATTACGAGGAGAACCACCTGCTCAAATGCAGCCACAGCCACCGCTACAGCTACTGCCACTGCTGCGGCAACAGCACGCTTATTGTGGTCGGACTGTCTGTCAGTCTGTCTGTCAAGCAACACTTTCAATAATCAACTACTCATTTCGGTTTCGTTTGTTGTCCATTTGACTGACGTTCTAGTAATGCTACCAGCTATTATCAGCTAGCTCATTTCATTACAATAACAACTGCGCCAATAAGTGAAATCGTGATGTTGTAACCATCCACATTGACCAGCATTCAAAACACATTTAGGTGCAATTACTGACCGAAATTGTGGTGATTGGTAAAGTAATGCTGCATTGGTACACTTTCGCCCGCATTCGCAATTCATCGGCAGCGCGAGTATCGACAAATTTCTGTCTATCAAAATTTATTTGAATTAGAGTGATCTGCGGTTTGTTATACTATCCAATAATGTACTCGTACTCATGATAATCCACACAAGTCATTTTAGTGATGAGTTGTTACAATATTTTGTTTGTTGACGCAAATATGGGGCGTTTATACAATTACATTAACATTAAAGAAGAAGCGACCGCAATTTATATTTGAGTTATTTTTATTTAATTTGGCTCTTTTGTATTTATAGGGAGTATTTTTCGAATACAGCATCAATCAAGAGTACGCCTTTAGTGACCACAGAAAAAAAGTCTTTCGGTACTTTTTCGACCATCTCGGCCGGCATATCGAAGAGTTTGACACAAAACTGCCTCGGGCATTCGTCAATACTTCGTTTGTACATTACTAACACATATCTCTCTTTTCAAATAACCACAGTAAAAGTTGTTAGTTGTCTTAAATCTGCAGAAATCCAAGGAATTTCTGTTGAAAATGTTTAATAATTTGTTACCATTACTGAATTCTGTTGACTGCTTCACTTTGTTTAAGATTATACGGCATTTCATTTTCTACGGATTTTTATTTTTAGAGAGTCTTTCTTTTGATGGAGATCGTTAAGATTTCTCTCGAATAATAGGTTAGGTTAGGTTAGGTTAGGTTTGTAGGCTGATCACTACAAAAACAGAACATCTCACTTAGACAGCCTGGCGCTGTCCATTGTGATACTAATAAAACTACCTGTGGATCAAAGACCTTTAAAATTCAGCAAAACGCTTGGAATCTGATACAAATTTCTAAAGACGGCTAATGTCGATTCCAGCCAATTCGCTGGGATCGCCGAAAAAGAGCCTTCCGAGGTGTTTCAACCTCAGTCTGGCAAAAGCTGGACAAAGAAGAAATGCTTAGATGATTCCACCTCGCCTTCCTCCATACAGCTTTGGCAACTTGCATCTGTCACGATCCATGGGTACCCATTGGACAATATCCAATGATCGCGCTGAGGGACAAAGGACCTCGCCACTACACAAGTGCTGGTAGTTGACCAGCGATTGACGATCTCGATTAATACAGAACTAAATTAAATTTGTTTGCAAGTTTTGTAGTAAGAGTCGTCTCTCTTCCCGGATAAATACTCATCTTTATCGAAGGAAAAGCTAAAAATACTCAGCTGACTACGAAAGCTGTAGTAAATCTGATTTCGAGCAGCGCTGATCAATTTTAGGTACCGCAGAGTAGATGCGAGAGTTTAGCGCGGAATCAAACGAGTAATTTGTTATTATGGAAGTACATGCGTACTTTTGTTCTTTAATATTTACAGATATAATACGAATATCGTAAAAAAAAAATTAATGAATATGCGTCAATCAGGTTGAATACAAAGTTAAAAGACAATTGGAGCATTTTTAAAAATATATTACTATATAATTACAAATTAAATTAAAATTATTAAAATTAATATTTTAAGTTAATTATTTTTTATTTTTACTTAAAATTAAAAATATAATGATATTAATATATAAATAACATATAATCACTTCAATCAAGTGAACAAATACGTTTCAGCGTATTTCGGCGCCGAAAAACACTTTAAAGCTGTTTTTCTAACGCTTTGAAGCTTTTTTCTCGCATTAATCAGCGTTGCGCTCGGCTCGGCTTTGAGCGTCCACTCTGCAGGTACCCTTATGCGCCTCGACAATGAAAAATACTTCGGAATACTTTTGTCATGAAAGAACTTCTCACTAATCTTTTAGTTTGGAAATATGTTTAAATTTATAGGTTGTCATAAATGTGAGAAGTTGTATACTATATGTCTATATACATAAGTATATATGTATGTAAGTATATATTCTAAAAATTCCATTGCAATAATGTTTTTGTTTTAACCCCTGAATGTTTGAAAAATGTGTTGCATTAAAAAAATAAATTGCGAATCTGTAGCCAGTGGTCATTGCAATCCATCAAATTATAGTCGTAAATTCATATGTACATACATTGTTCATTGTCATAATGCCGTCTTACTTCTAAAAAAAATTCAGCTAAGCGTATTTCAAATACATTTTATATCCAATTATGTGATTTAACGAAGGGTATAATAGATTTTTTAAACTAACTGTACTTACTTGTCTAAGTTTCAGTATATCTTAAATATAGAACTACTTCTATAATGCCTTAGAAATGATTTTATTTCACAAAAAGTCATATTTTCATATATCTAAACTACCTCTACACAGCTTCTTAATAGTCGAATCGAATGCCAACAGCACCACAAGCCACAATTTACTCACTATACGGTTTCGTCTCCGCTTATCTCACCTTACTTGCCATTGTTGTTATTGTTGTTATTGCTGAAGTTAGCTGTTTTCTTGTCGCTTTTGATATCATTTTTGGTTGTTTTGTCTCGCCGCTGCACATGGCATCTGTAACTTGTGCCACCAGCCATTGTAGCTGCTTGTGTCAGAGATTTATCGAAGTTACGCGACCTTAACGACCCTCAGCATACTTAACGCACACATTGCCGTATGTACGGTATCCGCGTGTAAATACCAAAACATAATTCAAATTCAGTTTGGGAATTCATGTATTCATGTTTAATATGACTACAACAACACATACATACATGAATATGTGTCTGTATTGTATAATCGTGTGTACAGCAGCGAGAACGTGAAACCACCTGCCAGCATTGAATCAAAATTTCAATGTTAGACACTTGACTTGGCACCAATGCACATGCATATACATACATACGAATATGTATCGCCATTTATGCTCGGCTTATGCATCTATTTCTATAGTATGGTGTTTCACGCGCCATTGTCTGTACATATTTATTTACCCTTTGCGAGTATTGCAACAAAAAAGCTTTGTTTATTATTTCTTGGTGTTTCAATTAAATATTTTTTGGTACATTGTTTGTCACAGTGGGGTAGTGCACTTGTACCTATATTACTTGCATATTCATAAATCTATTTGCTATCTAATTAAGGCTTTAAAGTTCATTTGCTGTTTTGATATAATATTTAGCTGGTTCACGTTAATTCAAGGTTTTAGTGTCAATTACTTTGAAAATTTCAATTAAATTTTGGTTAACATAATTCAAAATCAATCGGTCATAAAGTTCGATTCATTAAAGGTTTCGTAATGCTTCCGCGTAGGTATGTTTCGTTTGTTCTGATTATTATTATTATTTGTTTTTGATTTGAAACTAGTTACAGAATGAAATCAGTAATGAGGATTTGAACCTGTGGTGGAGGTTCTTTTTCAGTGAATTTATTTTATAGAGAGTGTTAAATTGTTGTAAGTAGAGTGGAATTGATATGTAATTTCAATCGAATTGTCCACCAAGGTTCTTCTATTTCACATATTACCTTTCCTGATAGGATTTTTTGATATTGAAATTTGTTTCCGTTTTCTTTATAAGACAACGATGACTTCATCTTATGAAAATCTTTACTAAACTATTTCCATCATAGCCCAACTTCTCTTTCAAATAAGCCATTAAATATTGCTCTACTTCTTTTTAGATCTAACTAATTTCTCAGCATAGAACAATGACTTATAAAAAAGTAGTCTAACATAGCCACATCTCATAAGCAAGCTAGACAATTGGCAGGCCCATTGCTTGATAATATTCGATCACCAAAAGTTTGCCATAATAATATGATGGTTTTACGTACTCTTCAGCTCTTTGCCTATTTTGGCTGAAACCACTTATCACTTAGAAGATGAATATTGACGTGTAGAACAACCAAGTAACTTTTTTATGAAGCAAAGGAGCCAAGAAAACGTTTTTAGAATTATTTGAGCTCCAATAGCAATCAGCTTGCACATTTCCTACCGCTCTTGATAGTGCTGTCCGTAGGAAAAAGTGCCATCTTCTGACGTGACACATAGCGATTGTTTTTTACATCGTTATTTTAATAAGCAAAATAAAATTGTGTGAGTTCTGGAATCACATACATAAACGGCAGTTTGCGAGTCTTAATACCATAATGTCTATCTATATATGGGAATTATCAAGGAATCACTCTTTGATATTATATATTTCTGAAACTTTCAAATGCCCGAAATTCCCTATATATTTTAAGCGAAACTTCAGTCCCCTAGTTAATTTATTTTATGCATAGTGTAGACTCCGACGTAGGGCCGGTCGTCTCTCTAACTAAATGGTGACTTTAACCATTTTAACATGGATTCTGTTAATGTCTAATACTATTAATAGATAAATACTGGCTTGCTGGATACCAAGTTGATGGCATTTATGGTATTTGCTCAGAGAAGAAGCGATAATACTTCGTAAAGATGTCATGATTTGAAAGGATTTCGAAGAACAGCCTGAGAGACGAAATGATCTATTTTGATTAGGATAATGCCATATATTAAAAATATCAATCCAGTCGATTTAAACATTAATGTCATATTTATATTAAAATAAGTGTAGAAAGAAATTAAGAAATCTATCAGTCAAAATTATGAGAAATCAGACCAATGATGTCTCAGTATGACAAACTTTTTTAAACTATGTTTTTAGGGCTATTTTCCATAAACACTAAATTCTTCTTGGTAAAATATGATATTTGTATGTATACTGAACAATATCCTAATATTCAAATTCCAAAAATATGTTAAGCAACTCTTATGAATCAGTTTCAATACTTCACATTGGTCACACATAACATTCGTACCAACATGAACCGGACCTAATTGAAATTTCGTTGAAAGCGATATTCGTTTGATGGATCCCACGTAATTCGCCATAGCCATCTACGATTCGCTATACATTGAATCAACTCGCAACCGTAAAATAAAAATTGCGGTTTTACCAGAAAGTAATTAAATAAAATATTATTCCACCTATTTTGTATCAAAAGTGCTTCCTAATGCACTTATTATTATTTTTTTCTTGTGGTATTATAATTGAAATTGCTTCTTCTTGTGTCTAACGTTTTTAATGTTCGTAACTTAATATTTTTTATTTTATTGTTTCATATTTCATGTTCTTCAATAAATTTGCACTTTTTGACGTTGCTCAAGCAAAATATAATTTCATTTCACAGTTTCGCCAAATTCGTTTGGTTGAAGTAAGATTTTTGGCAAATTGATTTATGTTCGTGATAAGCGTGCTAATATTCAAATTAGGAAGGAACTGAAGAACCACAAACTGCTAATCATCGTAATTAAACAAAAGAATGAAATATCACGAAACATTTGGTCATGCATGATGATGCATTGCATGCAGATAATTAAATAAGAACACACTGATCAACTCGATAATATAAAATTTTATAATTTGATTAACAATTATTATATTTTTGATTATTTTTATAAATACGGATGTGTATTAGTATTTTAAGATTTGTGTACTGCTGGTATCAAGTTTGTTAGCTTTTCGATGACTTCAGAATGAATTGAAATAGCGGATTTGAATAGGTGCTACACAACTTTGATATGAATCAGGCTTTACTACACATATATATAAACATATACTACGTTCGGACCGACATTGAAAACATCTTAAAAACACAATTTGTGGATTGTGGAACCAAAGTCGTCAGTCATGTGTTTTCGATGAGTATTTATTGACAGTTCACAAATTTATTTGTTTCTTTCAATTTTGAGCAACGAGAATGTTATGTTTTAGAATCTTTAATGTTTGCTTTTATTAAAATAACATATTTTCTAGAATCACGACAAACAAATTTTAATAATGAAGGTATTGACTTCGAAAAGCTAGATAATTATCTTGCAATATAGTATATATTATCCAGCAACGTAAGAATATTTTTTGGGAACATGGTTGCCAACGAAATGGATCTGTGTTTTTTAAAGAAAACTTTCGTTTATTTTATAAATTATGCGACATCCTTCGGCCTCTACAAATTAATTAATTTCGGCCGTTGTGATTTACACATCTTGTTGCTGCAACTCCACTGCCATTACGCCTAAAATGTGGCTATTTTTACTGAGCACGCGTAAAGCACACACCTTATTTTCCCACAATTCAATTAGGAGCGCTTCCTTCCTCTGACCCCACGTATATCTTTTTTTGTATTTTTGTTTTTTCTCCATTCTTTTGAAAATGTAAACAAATATGAACTGACAATTTGGGGATGGCAAAATATGTCTTCAAATTATATCGACTAAAGCAGACATCGATTATAATGAGTGGAATGTAAGATTTCAAGTAGTTTTCAGCGAAAACTGTGATTTCGTTTGACAGATTTTGCATGGATGAAAACACAATTTTTAGAACGAAACCCCATTTTTGCTATGAAAACATGTTTTCAATGTCGGTCCGAACATAGTATTAAAAGTGGTCTTCCGCAGAAAAATAAATTCAAAGGCCTTTTATAAATGGCGATACCCCAAAAGATATTGCTTTTGCTTTGAATACTATGCTTCGGTAATCCTTACTTAAGGCTGAAAAGTAAAGCATATATGTATGTATATAAAATATTCTGGAGTGAGTGTTAAAATTTCGACTTAACAATGCCTTATGTGATCCCAATTAAAAAAAAATTATAAATTCACAAGAATACGTAAGTCTTTATATCCTAAGAAACACTGAACTTAACTTCAAAAAAAAGTGAACTAGTGCTTGATCTTGATTATAGTTTAACCATAAAACTTATACGAAGAACTCCATTACGAAGAAGACCATTAATAAGATAGTTGATTATTTGCGTTCATAAGGGGGGATCAAGGATCATACATGTTTCAAGATGCCTAATAAAGACTCTTAAATTCTGTGTGTTTGATATTAATCAGGAACTGTGATCAAAACCAGCCTCTGTTATGGGGTAGTCAACATTAAATAATAGAGCAGTCGTGCCGAGAGTTACAAAACAATAGTTCACATGAAGGTATTATATAAGTCTGTTCTTAGAGTTGCCACTTTTTTAAATATATCTTATAGACTATATAGCTTTCTACATTTTTGGAGTAGTCTGTTTTTTATTTCCAAAATAATTTTGTAATTTTCATATTTCAATTAATTAAAAACTTACTTAGCCAGTTTATCTTGCCAATAGTAAGATTATTATAATTAAATATGGATATAATAAACGCTAAATAAACGAATAAACACATAACAACCGCTTGAACAGCAACAAGTTCGCTGTTTGAACAAGTTTAACACAGTTTTAGTTAATTTTTTTTTGTTCATTAAAAAAATGCAAACATGCCAACTCTCACAAAAGAATTAGAAATTCATGCATGTTTGATCTTTCTTTATTGAAACTTTATTAAAAGTTTTTGTATACAGAAAGTAGTTTTCGGTATACTAAGTTTTCGGTATACAAAAACTTTTATATACCGAATATGGCGAAATGGGAGACTACAATTTTTTAAGAAAACAATAAATTATATTTTTTTGAAACATTTGCTACAACTATTTCTGTTAATATAACAAAATGAAGGTTATAAAACGATTCTAGTTTTCACGCATAAAATAAAAAAGTAAAGAATCATTGGCAAACATAATTAGAAATGACGAAGTGTTCAGGCGTTTGCTTGGGCTTCATAAATTATACGAAAAAAAAACACCAAAGTTGCGCAATAATTGGTAATTTGTTAGCACATTCAAGGCCATTTGTTTAATCTGCACGCACTTCTGGTTTACGCTAATGATTTTTTTCTACTTATTACTTCATTCCATTATAATTACTATTATTAGTAATATTAAAGTTGATTGCCATACAACAACAAATGAGTTGAACGACCTTTAGTCATTTGTCTGTTGACTTTATGTAGCCACTGTTCTTCTCGATCCGCACATGCCGCAAAAAAGTTGCTATTGTTACAACAGCGACATTTGCATAGCTTGATTATAAATATTGCTAAGAATTTCCAAAGCTTTTAAGTGTCTCCAGAATCATTGTAATTCGCCAGCGCCAATTTGCATATTTTAGATATTTTCGACAGAAGCAATTAATTATTGGAAAGGTTCAATGTACGCACTTTAGATAACAATAATAAATGCGGTGTACATATCAATAGCCGATTTAGTATCAAAATATTGATATTGACAAAAATTTAATCTAAGTCGTAAATGAATATAATTAAAAATTAAAAAAAAAAATTAAATAATTATATAAAAAAAGTATTTAAAAAATTTTAAAAATTTCAAAAAATAATAATAAAACAAAAAGAAAAATAAAAATAAAAAAAATAATACAAAAAAAATATAATAAAAATTTCGTGTCTTCAATTTTTATCAAATTTATCAGTTAACATATGCGCATATGTCTGTATGTCGCACAAAAATGCAAAATAGATATCATAACAGTTGTCACAAACGCGTTCAGCGACTTAAACTAAAACTATTTGTATATACTCATATATGTATCTGTCTCTGAATTTGCTTTAGTTTTTATTGTTCATCATTTAATATACATATACACGAAATAATATATTAAAGCTGCTGCTTCCGAAACACAGAAACACCAAAAATAAAGAAAGACACGATTTCAAACCAGTTCGCTTAATAAGTCATGGTTCCACGAATATTGATAGAATTCTTTAACGACAGTTCATGCAGACATCACTTCGTTGGTTGTTTTGTTACATTTGCATTTGTCTTCAAGCATGCAGAATCATATACTCCACTTTTAGTTGCATATATTAAGATATCGATAAGCCTCAATAGTGCAATGATTTACAACGCGTTTTTTTTCATATATACGAATATACCTCATATGACCATATTTGTTTTAACCGTGAACAGATTTGCATAATAATACCTAACAATAGATTTGTTTTAGTTTTGGCAATTTTGTGTTTCAAATATCTAACCTTACTTGTAAGTGGAATGAAAACCAAGATGTGATTTCGTTATTTTTAGTTGCTTTAAAATTTTTGTATTTTAGTATAACTGAGAAGATCAATATTTTCTGCCCACCCTAGTGATCATCATCGACATTTAAAAATTTCGTCAAATAGAGACAATTTTTATTCAGAAAAAGTATTTGCACTCAGATATCAGTTTGTAAACTGACCCATTAGGGTGGTATGTTTGAGCGTTAGGTATTCATGATTTCCTAAAAAGATATCTGATAAGTGTGACAACTCAAATATTTGTATATGGTTATATTTTTAGAGTTCGCTTAATGTCTCATATTTGGATTGATTTGTTTCAGATTACATCATTCGGAATGCTCTCTTGATTGTTTGAACAATTTTCTTGTATATTTCGAATGATCATCTTATCTAGAATCTATTGCTGAACTTGTTGTAATTTCTACATTTAATGGTAAAAGATTCCTTTGTATATTTTCGTAATCGGTTTATAACCACCCATACTTCTCGTATGTGACAGTTTTGAACTCATTCTGATTATTTTCATTAGAATAGAGAAAACAACTAACAATGTCGAATATGGAAAGATAAATCCGAAGAAAACTCAACACAAATTTTTGCTCTGATATGAAGTAACTCTAGTTTATGGTCAAAATGGGTCCATAACTTTTTTAACCCCCATATACCGAATAGAATTAGCTTCATTTTCTCAACTCTATATATTGACATTTTGACGAGTATATGAGTATATGATATATCATAGCAAAAAAAAGTCAGCAGGTCATTCTCATGACAATACACTTAGTTTGACACTAATGTATAAAATCTGTGCAATCCTTCACCGCACCCCATAGAATTTATATGCAGATTTTTTATCATCAAGTTTATTTTATACTTTTATAAATTATATAGGTATATTTCTGAGATATATTAATGAAATTAAGCAGATATGTTTTTCCACAATTTGATTTATTTTCTAAATTAAAGTAGACCGATTTAGATCATGGCCTCATATATACCTCATCTACTTAATTTACTGACGTTATAGATCTGTAGTAGTGTCCGACCGATACCAAAAGTTTGGCCGATGCCGATGCCGATGCCGATTAATCGGCCAGTTGGCAAAGAATCGGCCGATGCCGATGCCGATGCCGATTCTTTCATAACAAAATAAAAACAAAGACAAATAACATCACAAAATAGGTAAACAACTCAATTAATATATAAATATTATTTAGTGATTTAATTAATATTCAAAGCTAAATAAATTATTATTATAAGATATATGTTGATAGAACAAATAAGTTATTCGCGTTTTCTCAAAGCGAATCTGCAATCAGCAATATAGCTTTTTTCCTTTAAGGGGTATACCGGTGTGACATTTTCCAAAAATCGATTTTTTATTTTTTGCTTATTCGAAAGTTTATAATTTCAAAAATATCCTGTGAAAGGTAAGGTCGTATCTAGAATAGTTTTTGAATGGCAGCGTTCTAAAGAGCAATCGCTCTCATGTATTAGCCGCTATAGTCAAAACTTTACACGCGTTTTTCTCGAAACGACCTTTCACAAAATTACTCAAATCATAACTCAACGAGATATTGACCCATCAACTTCAAATTTAAACTGAATGTTCTTGAATATATTTACTATACAATGACCTACGATCTTTTTGATTTGTTGAAAATTGTCAACTTGGCATTTAAAAAACGACCATTTTTTACCTAAAAATCGAAATTTTTTTTCAGAACTACGCCATTTTGTTAATGTTTGATATCTTTCAATAATCATAGGTCATTGTATAGGGAATATATTAAACTTTAATAACCTTTTTAAATTTTTGTGTTTCAGTTTCTCATTCGGCCGGAATCATGTCAGCAGTTGGGAAATTTTTTTTTTGGCACCTCCCAATACAACCCATAACTCCTTTATTAAAATATAGTTGAAAGTCACCTTATTATGTCCAAAAAACTTCGAAACATTCGACCGAATACTTTCTTTAAAAAAATTCACTAAAATCGCAATCCGTTATTTTCAAAGAGATGACTTTTGTCAATTATATCTCACATTGTGAAAGGCGGCAAATAGTGATAGTGACTCAATAGAAACTTCGGAAGCTTGTTTGGGAGGTTCTTTCCTATGCACCTTATTATAGTCCAGGCCAGCACCAAGTGATTATTACGTGACCCTGTCTGAATGCTTCTATAATAGTGACTTTATGACATTATCTTCAAAATCTCAACAACTTTAAACAAAACTGTACATATTTGACATAAATCGAATGTTTCTAGCAGTGCTAAATAAAACCTTTCATTAATGCAAAATTGTTGAATTTCTTTATACTAGACTTAAATTATCACCATAATGAATTGTTAGCTTAGTCAAATGTGAATCACTGTGTTATATATGGTAAACAGAAGAATTCAAATTTTATGCTCTAAAGAAATCAAAAAAGAAAAAAAAATAATTATTTTAGTATAATCCGAAAGAGGTAGAAATAATCGGCTAAGAATCGGCCAAATATGGCCGATGCCGATACCGATGCCGATGCTTAATTTTGTGACCGATACTGGCCGATGCCGATACCAAGGCCGATTAATCGGTCGGTCTCTAATAGGTAGTATAGAGGATGAGTGATATAAACCGGTCAAAAATTGATTGAATCAGTTAATCGAAAATCGTAGTTATGGGTTACTGTGTCTGTAGATTCTTTCACTTACACCCATATACCGACTATATTGAACTTCCTGCCTTTAGTTAAGTTTATAACATATATCAACAGGATAAGCTCAAGATATCCTACATAAAATTAGACGAGAATAATAAGACTAGCATTATGTCATACAATCTTAGAAATTATTTATACCTGTATGTACTGTGCTTTTAAGTTAAATTGAGTGATTTCAATCAGTTAGTTTGATTTGAATATAGAAGATCTCATATATGAGATCAGTTTGAATATCATTTAATTGTAATTCAAAAAAAAAAATTGTGTGTTAGAAAAACCAACACGCGCCGTTACTTATCCACAGCAAATACGGAAACCAAAAGTTGACTTGTTTGACTGCACTGCAATAAAAAGGAATTAAGACGGTCCAGAAGCTTGAATTCCAATTGTATTACGTGACGTTATGCAATGCGCCGACATAAAACAAGAAACATAGAAACTAGCGATATTAAAAGGCATTAACTATTGAAACTACAAATTCAAATTCAAATTCGGCCAAACATAAGACGTGACATTTTGATTTATGACACGCTTTAGTTTAAACTGACTTTAAAACACCAATTCTATGCATAATTATTGCAGTGCCAAACATAGCAACGGACTTAGGTGTTATAAAATGGAAATTAAATGTTTTGTGTTCGATGAGAGAACATATAGCATATTGTATATTTAATAACATCTATGTGAATATATGTATATATGTTAGTTGGCTTGCATAAAAAAATTAGAGAATGAAACTCAGAATATTATTAATGATATGAACTCACCTCTTTTGTCGCGCTGCGCAGACTGCTGTTGTTTTGTTTGCTGTTGCTGTTGATTTGGAGTTGACTGCTTTTGTTGTTCTTGCAGTTGTTGTTGTTGTTCTGCGCGTGTTTCTTCACTATTGTTGACTGCAGTTATTAAACTAGATACTGGATGATTGACGATTTTCGTGCTATTGATGCTGCTGTATGGCTGATGAAATGTATGTATTCTACTATAATTTTTGTTGTTGTTGTTGTTGTTGTGATTACTGTGATTGCTGTCGCCGGAGTTGATAATGACCATTGATAAGAGTATGAGTAAAACTGATACGCGTGACATTATGGCGGATTATATATTGTTTAACGCATAAATATTGCACTGAAGAATTCACGTTTAATTTTTGATTTTTTTGTTTTTAATTTCTTATAATTATTTTTATAATTTATTTTTTATTTTATTTATTATATTTTATTTTTTTTTATTTATTATATTTTAAAATTATTTTTATTAATTTTATTATTATTTTTATTTTAATTTATTTTGTTAAATTTTATAATTATTTTTATTATATTTTATTTTTATTTTATATATTAAATTTTATAATTATTTTTATTTATTTTTTATTTATTATTAATATTATTTACAACTAATTATATGAAATTATTGTATGTTTATGCGATGATTATCTATTTTTTTGTATGATTTCTGGCGCTTTTTCGATGGCTGAGTGTTACGATGTGTGACTGACCGTTAGACCGGCATACGCGGAATGCGCTTCACTCGCTGCGTTCACCGTAGCAAAAATGCTGCTCAAGGCAATAAAGCGCTTAGCTTAAAGTATACGCGGCGCGTCTCAAAGCGGCGCACACAGCAATGCGGTAATGCGTCGCACTTGACCACTTCAACACGCTCAACGAACGAAATTCAAATTCAAATTAATAACAGTGTACGTTGCTCTACTAGCGCAGTAGAAATTTTATTCACAGCGGTCACCACTGAAAATGTTTGTTGTTGTATAACAGTGTGTGCATATGATTATCGTCGTCTGTTTATCAAATCGATATCAAAATTGTATAGTCAATAATAAACAAATGCACGGAAGACACAACACAGGCGTTACGTCACAAATACACAAACAAGTTTGGCGTTACAACAACACCGGTGTTTACGCGCCTACTAGCCTTTAACTAAAAATGATTTGTTTATCAGGCGAACCCGATTGTCTAACTTGTAAGTGTTCCGTTTCAGTTGGCTGAGACGCGCGTTACATTTCACCAAGTCCACTTTTTAAACACACAGCTTCACTGCACTGCACTACACTCGCACTTTCGCCTGTGACGCGCTGGTCCAACCGGCTTGACGGCAAATAAAATAAACCGAATATTTTATGCATGTAAATCACCCATGAAATCAAACGCTTTCTAAAAAATTCTGCCGCACTGTTGACAATATTCAAATGCAACAAATTATGAGCATCAAAATACAAAAATCAAATTACAAAAGCAAAAATAACAAAAACAATTAGTTGCGACAAAAGGCGTTAATTAGGCCGCTGACGCTTAGCTGTTGAACTGTCGCACACACTGACCACACACTAGTAGTCTCCTACAGTTGCCGTTTCGATTTCCACCTGTCCCATTTATATGCATGTACATATGTATGTGTCATTATTATCCAACAGATTAATTAATGCCGCGCCGAAGAAAGCATATTCGTTTATTCATATTTCAACGTCGTCAAATTTTCGTTTATTAAATAACACAAGCTAATAAAAATCCAACAAAACAAAACAAAACCGAAATCGAAGATAAAATCCAATCAAAAATACAACAAAGCGCCTTTCTTCACCGTATATGACGTGTTGTTGTTGCTATTTAAGGCAACACAAGTTGCTCGTAGCGCGATACACTTGGTTCGTTCATTCGTTACACTTGATTAAGGCGAAGAAGCGTTAGCATTAGTGTTGCATTAGTTGCTGCGGATGAGCGCCACAGCGTGTGTACGCCCCACAAAAAGTGCGTCCGATACAAGCGACTGCAGCAATCAGCAAATGCCGCAGATAGTGAAATTGTTTATCAATAATGTTATTGTTGTTGTTGTTATTGCTGTTGCATTAATGATGGCCAGCGGCTGGCAGTTGCTGCTGTAACAAATGCGTCTGCATACATTTATTAGCCATGAAATTCCAGCGCGATAACTCCAAACAGCTAAATCTCTCGCTGCTTAAAAATTGCAATAAGCGCGCTCCCACTCTCACACTCTCTCTCTCACTGTATTCGTTTATTATTGCAGCGCTGCTCCGCTCTCAGCTCGTTTCTCAGCGCCACTTTTGCCTCTTCGTACTTATGCTGTGGCGTTCTTTTGGCATTCGCGCGTTGGCGATCACGCTGTTAACATCTTAAATAATGCTCGTCGCTTGCAAGCAAAATTAAAATATTTTACACTACTATCCAGCGAGCTGCGATCTCTCTGCATGCTTGCTTGGCTTCGGACGTACTAAATGTTGGCGACACTATTCGAAAAATCATAAACTGCTCGTCGCTCTCTGCATTGATTGTTTGCTCGCTCTCTTCAGCCGATCTGCGCTTTGCGATTTGTGGCTTTTCGTTGCATGGACTTGTTTGGCGTTGAGCCTCTTCTCTTATTTCATCAAGCTTTGCGTTCGCTTGAGTAGTTATTGTGTTGTGCCAATTCGCTGACTCTTTTTGATTGTTGATATTTTGGAGCACTTTTCAGCCTTTCACCTTACAAGTAACCGCAAAGTGTTCGTTTATATCGCACACTGGTCCTCGTGAGAAATTGTAGATGTGCATAATAAAGCTCATTGAAATGTGATTGCAATTTCTAACAATATTTTCGTAGCATTATCTGGTTTTTACGCATTTTTTCTTCTCAAACAGGTTGCATTTTTAACATCTTCTTATAGAGCATCATTGGATTGGTGTAATCTGTGCAAGCTGATTAATAACTGTTATCATAAATTTAATTTGAACTTTTGAATAAAAATTATAGATAGAGATAAATAATTCAATCAAATCATTAATAATTCCATGTTTCCATTAAAAACAAAAGACTCAAGCAACAAACTCGAAAAATAAAATTTACTCTAAGAAATTGGAAATTAAAAGCAATACTTCTTGGGTTCTTTAGCTAGGAGATTCAGAATGACTTTATCGAAATCATGAGATTGTTATTTTATAGTTTGAAATTTTTGAGGGTTGCCACCTATTTAAAAAAAATCTTTGTAAATAATGGATGAATTGGAGAAATATATTTAATAACATTTTCATAAACAATATTTAAACCAGAGTTGCCACTTAAAGAAATTAAAATTAATCAAAAAAGTACTTATTACGAATCAAATATTTGATTATGGGTAATCAACTATAGTTATTTAAAAAATCTTTATACTGAAAACGTGTTGATGCATAGCATCCACCAGATTTTCCAAATGAACAGGTACCACAAATTCCATCTTAAAAGAGTTAAATACACAACTCTTCGGTTTTCAATGTTAGGGATGACTTTTTAAATAACTAAATATTTGAAAATTTTTTGGCAAAAAACAGATACAAGGTAAAAGTTTTTGAAGGGGTGTCACCTATTTAAAAAAAAAAATTCAATTATATTAGGACACGATTTGGGTCTCAAATTTAAGAAAATATATATTATCATTGTAAATATTGTGATGAAGGAAGAAACAGATATTTTTAAAAAGAGTTGCCATTTATTATAAAAATTTTCAAATATTAGGTTTAGCGCCAAAGCGCTCGAATATGACAATACTATACATCTTTGAAAGGTCTTGACATAACCCATAAAACGACGCTATGCATGATTAGTTTGGATATAGCGTTCAACTGTTATAGACGTGTAAACATGGAGCTCACTAACGCCGAAATTCGCGCTATTTTAAAGTTTTCCTTTGTTAAAGGCAAATCCGCTAGAGAAACGTTCCGTGAGATTAATGGTGTTTTGGGGGATGGTACTCTATCACTTCGAACTGCGGAGGAATGGTTTCGACGATTCAGAGCTGGTGAAAACGATGAATACAGATCAAATCATGGAAAACATCGAGTGAGACTGGCATGTAGCATCTCATGACATCGCCCAGGAGATGGGAGTTAGTCCCCAAACCATTTTAAACCATCTGCAGAAGGCTGGATACACAAAAAAGCTTGATAATAAGTGCCGCATGATTTGTCGCAAAAAGCCTTCTGACCGAATCAATGCCTGCGATATGCTACTGAAACGGAACGAACTCAACCCTTTTTGGAGGAGGATGGTGACTGGCGACGAAAACTAGACAATATCAAGGGAAAACGGTCGTTGTCGAAGGTCGCTGAATCGTCCCAAACAGTGGCCAAGCCGGGATTGACGGCCAGGAAGGTTTTGCTGTGTGTTTGGTGGGGTTGGAAAGGAATCAATGCTCCCATATGGTCAGACGCTTAATTCTACCATCTACTGCGTACAACTGGACTTTGACCTTGAAGCAGCCGATCGACTAGAAGCGTCCAGAATTGGCCAACAGGAAGGGTGTAGTGTTCCACCA